>NW_015660014.1:4893-21437 GCF_001515625.1 Sinocyclocheilus rhinocerous | reverse complement strand
CCCCCCCAAAAACAACATCTGAGGCAATATTGATACTTTAAAGAAATATATACAAATCTGAAAACATCTGAGTAATAATATTTTCCTCTGGTTTGAGAGAATAGTCACCTGGACCTAGACATCTTTTGTGGGCGGCATAATGACCTGTTAATCTCATAATTTGTGCCTTGTCATATAGTGATGTCACAATGGAAGACATTATTTCAAAGAATCAACCTGTCAGATGATACGTGACAGCGAGCAAGCGTGAGAAAGACAGAGACGTATAGAGAATGACAGCGATATCGGGATTCAAGTCCTTGACTGAACTGCAAAAGTGCTGACACGCGTGCCACATCTGAAGCGTCTATCAGTCTGCCTGGATCACAACTGAGATAAACTAGCTTTCGGTCTCTAATGACTGAGTAAATGTGGCATCCCTGTGATAAAACATGACGTGCCACTACGCCACACAGGTGTGAGTGATTTCAGCCTCACAACTTCATTCGAAAACCAAGGACACACTCGCAGCCGGGCACATACCTCCTCACCTCAGGCCTACACAACTAAACGCCCCTGCCAGCTTGCTCTGACAGCCCTGACAGAAGAGAGGGTCACAAGTCATGCGGCCAGGCATAAAATACAATCAACCTGCCACTGAAATGTATAGAATTAATCTTTCTCGGGCCCCTATTTCACCCAGGGGCTCACAGCCAAGTGAAACAAGCGGCAGTATCTTTACTGAGAGAGCAGAGAACAAATGCAGCCATATGAATTCTAAAGTCACATTTTGCTTCTGCTGCCCTGGCCAGAGTTTGAGCTTGTGAACTTACACCGATGCTACTGACATAAAATTAAGCTCCTTTTTTATTTTATATGCACTGGAATCAAAAAAATAACCTATACCAAATACTGGAAGGCTGCACGAAACATTTTTAGCTGCACTGCTCGGCATCCAAAATGTTGTTTCCAAAATGTCTTTCTCAGCTTCATGTTTACATTCTGATTTACTGCAGACGGTTTTCTTGTAGCTTACTTTGCAACTTTGATAAGAGGGAAGGTGAAATGTTCTGCCTCGATGAGCACTGAGCATCTTAGTAAAGCTGTTTGAAGTCAAAAACTTCAGACGAAAGATAACGGTTGCCTGCACACTGCACAGCTTATTTGCACCTGTTTTCGTAACTCCTGGAATAAACTGGGAATAAAATATTTTGGAATCACACAAAATCCTAAACTTCAACCATTACAGAAAGTTACTGTGGTTTCCAGAATACTACATTTAAGGTTCAATATTTAAAATATTATAAAACTGTGGTACTTGGTATTAAAGTGGTACGGTCATTAAAAAATACTATATTTTAACAGGAAGATCATGAAAACTTTTATGAAAAACATATACTGCTTGAAGATACCATATTCATTATTTTAAACATGAATTATGCAGTAGTAGGGCAATAACTTGAATAGTGAAACTGTGAATGTTAAAGTAACAGTTCAACCAAAAAAACAAAACATTGTTTTATCATTTACTCGTCCACGTTGTTCCAAACCCTGATGACTTTCTTCTGTGAAACACAAACTTTGATGCTAGACTGGATGACTGCCTCGTGCACCATCTACTTTCACTGTATAGAAAAAAGACCCAGTTGAAGTGAATGGGGACTGAGGCTCATATAGTGCACAAAATCTTTTTCCAAAAAAGAAAGTCATAGGAGTTTCAACACCATAAACTTATTCTTTGTTCAACGTATTCTTTACATTATTTATAAAGGTCATGATTTTATGAAATATCACAACATGACCTTTAAGGCAGCTTAGAGTTACACTATTATACACGACTGACTCCTATTGGCTTAGATGAGTCCTTTTACATGCCAGAATGAACGCGGAACTAGATCCGGGTAAAGTCGTAAACCTCCCTGAGACTCGTGTTTTTAACAAACGTGCTGAAGTCCACGAACATTCATTTGAGTCAAACTGCATTATTACCAATCTTGCGTCAGCCTAGAGCTTGCAAAACTGGGGCTTTGAGCAAAAGCTTGTTTTTCCGGTCGCAGAGCCAAATGAAACTCCTGCGTGGACTCGGCTTCCTTCATTTGTTTGCTAAAGGCTTGCTGTAAATTTGCTGGAATCATGATTGACAAGGATGATTTTGGGCCCATCACACGGAATCGTAGACGCGCGACCATCACGAGCGCAAAGAGCGAGACTGTGAAAGTCAGAAACGGCGCGACCGCAGCAGCCAGTGATCTCACAAGCGGACCCAAGACGCGGGAGTCCCTCACCAAAGCCTTACAGCTAAACGAAAACAGCAAACAGAAATGCGATCGCTACGACAAAATGAGGTGAGGTATAGTGTACGTCAGGACGTCATGAAAACCGTAGGTTGTTGTTGACAAAGATAGATGGTCACTCACTGCAAAGGGACAGGGGCAGGTTTCGCCAGTGTGCGTATTAACCCCCTTTTTTTTAATCCCAGATACCATCATTTCACTTATCTTACTGTTACTGAAGAACTATTCCATTGAGCAAAACCGAAAATAACATATGCGATGATTTCAGGATTCAGGAATCATTCTGCAAGATTTAAAAAAAATAAAAAATAAAAAAAAAGATATTGGGATGTAACGACATATTCGGGATTATTGGAGAATGGAATGCTATAAATTAAGAATAGACTTGTAAAAATAAATAAATAAGCGTTGACCAATGATCTGCAGTATTGGGAGGAGGGGCGTGTCATCAATGTGCAGTAATTTCTCAGTTCATTTTCACCTACTGAGCTTGTTAAACAATCAAAGATGCTTTTATTAAAGCCATCAACCCACAATATTTCAACTCATTTTTTTAATAATCGTGTATAACATTAGAATTCCTGGTGAAAAAAACTACATTACCCATGATTCTGCAAAGAAATCTGCCCACTCCCATGAAGCACTATAAATTTGTTATAGAGACTGTCTCCCAACCTTCTCAAACTATTTAAGTATGCATGTTTTGCAATAAACATAAAGTATGTTGTTTCTATATACACAATCAACATCTTAGGTTTTTATATTTATGTCATTTTTAGTTTGATTATATCATTTGCAATGCTTCATGGGACTGTAGTTCTTTCCCTCGACAAAGCCGGTACACAGACTTGTACCTTTGGTTGTATGATTTTAAAATAATTTTTGGCTTCAAATCAAAGTTGGTAATGTTGTGATTCGTGTCTTAGTTAGTTGGTTTGGTTCATGACTTATGACTTTTTAACAAAAACTTACAATCCCTTAAATTCTGGAAGAATACTTCCAGAAGCAAGGTCACTCAAACCGTGGGCGGGCACTGTTGCACTATAGGCTGATTTTATGATGTGGCCCCATGACAACAAAGTCATGGGCATAGGACAAACAACAGCAGGATAAAAGTATGAAACTTAGGAGGTAGAGGAGTGTCCCTTCTAAACTTGAAAAAAAAAAAATATTTTAAGAAACATTTTAAACATGCTCTATACCAGGGCTGTCCAAACTCGGTCCTGGAGGGCCAGTGTCCGGCAGAGTTTAGCTCCAACCCTAATTAAACACACCTGAACCAGCTAATCAAGCTCTTACTAGGCATAGAAACTTCCAGTCAGGTGTGTTGAGGCAAGTTGGAGCTAAATTCTGCAGGACACCGGCCCTCCAGGACTGAGTTTGGACAGCCCTGCTCTATACAAAAGAACTTATATTTACAGGTATAATCATACTACCTATTGCACAACGTTCACACCTCATAAAAAACTATACAATTATGTATTATTATTGGTTTTTACACAGTCACTGTACTCCTGTCATATTGATTGTTGTTTAAGTGATTTGTTTGTCTGTCAGCATGGCATCGCCTTCAAATAATGAATGAAAACCATTGTTTTACCTAAAGCAGCAAAATCCAATGCTTGCACCTTCCATCATACTCATTAAAGACAATATCAGGACTGTATGAAATAAGCAAATCAGATTTAGATCGAGTCAAAATTCTGGTTAGATCAACCTTTAGACATTCATCACACAATACACAAATTTGCACTGTATCGCAAACAAACAGGTGTTTAGGAAGCTGCTGTGATGGTGTTTGATGCTATGTAGTGTGTTTTTGGGGGGGATTATTTTTCTAAAAATTATCCCTTTTAGATTATTTTAGCCTTGTTATACTGTATGAATTTTATACTAATATAAAAATGACTTTATCCATATAAATAACAATGATAAACATTGTAAAGTTTAATCATCATTACTGTTTTTATTTCATGTCATCTTTTTTGCTCCTTATAGTTGCCACAAGTTGCAGGAATCAATGCTGAGTTCTGCGAGCGGCTTCAAAAATTACAGAGGCATCCTGAACTGGTGTGTGGTAATGCTGGTGAGTCTGAAACAGTCACACACACTGAAACCTGGTGGACTGCATGCTTGGACTTGCCTACTCATTCTTCTTGTTAAACTGTGTCCCAGATATCAGTGTGGGTTGTAAACATTCCTTCTCGCTCAGAGGTGCTGCCAGAGATTACTAATAATTTGTATTGCCTCTCATGTTAGGCAGTTACAGAGAAAAGGAGGTTAAATATTATGTTATGGTTTAAAAGAAGCCAACTTGTTGCTCAGACATCCATTGTCAGATCATTGGATAATTTAAATGTGTATTGTTTCTGAGAGTATACTGTGTTCATACAGTCACATGGAAAAGTTTGGCTTTCTGTCTGAAATGAAGTAGAAGCATTAGAGCTTAATGAAGCTAAAATATCTCCTTTTGGACTTTGGAATATATTTGGACTTTGAACTCTCAAACTACTTAAAGGCATAGTTAAATCGAAAAGAGAAAATCTGCTGAAAATGTACTCACCCTCAGGCCATCCAAGCTGTAGATGAGTTTGTTTTCTTCATTGGAACAGATTTGGAGAATTTTAACATTACATCACTTGCTCACCAGTGGATCCTCTGCTGTGAATGGGTGCCGTCAGAATGAGAGTCCGAACAACTGAAAAAGCATCACAATAATCCACAAGAAATCCACACAACTCCAATCCATAGATTAACATCTTGTGATAAAATGAAAAACTCCTTTATAAGAAACAAATACATCATTAAGGTGTTTTAACTTTAAACTGTCGCTTCTGGTCAAAATATGAGTCCAAAATCTATAATAAGTGATCAGGTCCATTCCCTGTTGTCCTTTCACATCAAAATCCACATATTTGTTTAGAACTGCTTTAGCTTGTTTTTAAACTGTGCTTGATCTGTGCATACTGAGACGAGATTACTTTTTCCACTGGAAAAGGCCATATTATGGATAGAGGGCTCATATTTTATTAAGGTAAAAACTTCTGAATGTAGGATTTGTTTATTACAAACATAAAGATTTTCACTTCAAAAGATGTTCATTTATGGACTGGAGTCTTGTGGATTACCTGTGGATTATTGTGATGTTTTTGTCAGTTGGACTCTCATTCTGATGGCACCCATTCACTGCAGAGGATCCATTGGTGAGCAAGTGATGGAATGCTAAATTTCTCCAAATGTGTTCCGATGAAGAAACAAACTCATCTACCATCATCATGGATGACCTGAGGGTGACTACATTTTCAAGAAGTTTTCATTTTTGTGTGAACTATTACTTTAATGGACTTAATTTTAACAGAGGAAAACCCACATTAGTGACAGAATTATATTGCAATGACACACATTCAGTAACGTCGGATGGTGTGTGGCAGTCATGTGGCATGTGAAGAATCGTTAATCAGTGTGTCTGTTTATGGAGACACACTTAATGCCAAGTGACGCCTAAAAATAAATGGCCCACAACAGCTTGTCTGTCTAAACACTAGCTGAACATGGAGGACAGCCAGCCAAGTCCTTGTCTTCAAAACTGTGAAGAATGCATTCACGTTCTTCAGCATACTGTTAATCTGAGCTTTGAGATGACTCTATTTTGTCCTCTGTAATTTTTTTCAGCCAGACTTTTTTCTTTCATATTCCAGTGGTACGGCTCTGCTTGCATTTGCATTTTCTTCCTCTTCTCCATTGTTCTCTCTATCTATACATATGAATAAGTGTGTCTGTCTTCTGAATAGATTTATGGACATGAATTTCAATATATCTCTGCAAACTGTGTATAGACAGTGATTAAGGATCTTTGGTGGATTTTATTCTGGTAGTTCTGACATGTTTAGCTAGTCTTAGTGATGTATTCTTGCATTGGTTTTCATTTGTTTTCTCCATGAATATGAGTCTCTGCTCTTTTGCAGGTTTTGAGCAATGCACGCCTGTTCTTGGAAAACCTTCTCAGGTATGAACAAATACAGTATGCATACAGTTTCTTGTGAAACAGCCAAAACACACAGTTTGAATGTTTAAAGTCTGGAAAAAATGAAAATTCACTATCTATTGAATGATTCGGCCATGCATGTTATATTTTTTTATTTATTTTTAATTTGGCCTTTTTTAAAACAAAATATCTCAACTCAGTCTCCTCTCTGGTCTCACATGCTGGACTTCTCCATTCATTTAGTTCACTTAAAACCCACCCCTCTCTTACAATCGACTGCAAGCTCACATTCAGATCTTCCTCCATCCAATCAAAAAACGATAGATTGAACCAAGTCCCTAGCTTACATTTTTTATTTTTTGCTAATCTTTCACTTGCATGTACGTCACAATACGGAAGAAAAGGTATGTCGCTACTTCCATTTAATGAAATTAAAATGGGAGATTTGTGGCTTTTGGTACAATTATTTTATCTTAAAATTGGCGATATTAATACACGTACTTGAAATTTGCAGTTATTCTGTTTGCTAGAAAACTGAACAAAATATTGATGACTCATCTTGCACAAAAGGGCATATTCAAATCAAATTGTCAAATAGCAATTTAATAAATGTATTAAAAACTTTATAAATTAAATTTTATAAAATTATGTACATATATTCTTCCTATGTATATGTAGAAAGGTTCTTTTTGAGTAAAAAAAAAAAAAAGGCTGCCATTCCCCAGCCACTGTGTCTGGTGGGCAAAAAAAAAAAAACTTTTGTATTAATTCTTCTGTCATACGTTGCTCTGGAGTTCAAAGTGTCTCCGCGAATAGGAACAGCAGTCCTCAAACGTTCTCAAACAACGACCTTTATCTCAAGCATCCCCATTGAGCAGGTGTCGAATGAACACAAAAGTGTTAAAACACATTCTCTGCAGTTCGTCTCTCTCTATGTTTTGAGTGTCATGCCGATGAAGATGAGTCTGTAGGGTTTGTTTGATAAGTGTACAGGCCTTCCTCTCCCTGAGTGGAATGAAACACTGAACCCCATGCTTGGAGAACCATATGCTGTCATCATGTTGCACACTGCTGCTTGCAGACTGTATGTATACAACTGCCCGCAGAAACTGCCGCAAATAATCAGTGGTTTAGAACAAGAGACCAGTAGAGGAAAAGAAACATGTTGTGTCCTATGTGTAATCATTTATAAATATTTAGACATTTAAAGGTTTGGGAAACATTTCTGGTTTGTGTGTCGTAGGTATGGCATTTTGGTGGACCCCATTCAAGTGGTGTCATTGTTCCTCAAGGACCCTTATAGCTGGCCTGCTGCATGCCTGGTCATTGGTATGTATTTTAAGGGAAGATTAGCATATATTTCCCAGATTAGCCTATTCTTTTGTAGTCCAGACAGGGAAATTATTAAAATTAGGTGGGCAGACGAGACTCCCACGTTCAAATAATGCAAAAAAAATCTAAAAAATTTGATTTGCAGATTGTCAAAATACTTCACTCCCATTGTTAATCTACTTGGATGTAGATTGTGTGTATAATTTTGCATGCTATCAAAAACAGAGAAGTGTGTAATTGCTTTTTAACCCTCAATTATTATAGTGCGGCGGGTGATTGTGTCTTGTTTGTAGCAGGTGGTGTGATTGTTCAATGTATGACTGCTGTGAGTGTGTTTGTGTGTGCTGGCTGTCTGCCCTGTTGTAAGGTTCATCCTGAGGGTACAATTTTGACCCTCTTCTGTTTCACTACACCCTGTAAAAGTGCTTTTATTACTGAAACTGCCTTTTTTTTTTTTTTAAGAGATAAGATAATATTTGACATTATAACAACTCTTTGCTTACAGTTTCTAATGTTTTTATATTTGTGGCGTTGTACACCGAGAGAAAACTAGCCATGGTGAGTTCAAAAGCCATTTACTTTTATACATTTAATCAGTTTATCGTAATGAATAAAGTTGTTTTCATAAAAGTATAGGGGTTCAGTCACTTTACACAGTATAATTTGGCATTTGGAATTACGTTGTAAGAGGTCAATTTAAAAGTCAAATTTGATTCATTGCATTTTAAAAAGCCTGGCATATTTGAGAGGGCTTGCAAAGTATCAGCACATTTACTCAACTAACTGAATTGAAACTGAATGAACTTATAAAGAGTTCAGGCATTTTGCTGATGTTGTGTAAGACTTGCATAAAAAATAAAGTGTAGGGCTTTTAGAGAGGAGATGCATCTTTATGTGCAGCAAATGCAAATTGTTATATGTTATAATGTTGTTTGTATTGTACTTGTATTATGCTGTTAAATGTTTCCTCATTGTGTTTTCCAGGGGTCGATCAGTGAGAAGGTCGGCCTGCTGATCTACATCTTTAATTTAACAGTCATCTTGTGTTTTCCGATGGTGGTTGTGTTGAAGCTGCCATCTATTACACCAGGTGAGACTGTGCATTATGCGTACACTTTTAATAGTACATTGTGTACACAATACAACACAAACACATATATAAGAGATTTAATTTTCAGTACTGTCAATTTTATTATTAAGTTTTTAAATATTACATATTAGAGTTTTAAAGAAATGTAATATGAGTGCATCCCAAATGCCATACTTGTTTTTCTAGGCCATCATCAGCACACAAAAAAGGAAGCTTTGTTTGTTGTTGCATTATTGTTGACTGTAATATGTCATGTTATTAGGTGATCCAGCTTTGCAGAAATAATTGGGCACCAAATTATGATTTACAAACTGAACTAATCCACCGTTATACGAGCATTCAGATCTCATGGGCTCAGTTGGCATGTGAATTGTATTTTTATTCACAATAGAAGATACAGCAGTAAACAAATCCTTGGATTAGAGCCACAGCCTAATGGTGATCAGTGGTTCTCAAGCAGTAGATGCAGGTTTGAGTCTGACCCTCATCGTGTCCTTATTAGTGATAGATTGATATATTTAGCCATTTCAAATATTGAAATCTAAATTCAGTGACAATGCATTTTAGTAGAAAATATATTCCCTCACTTCCTCTTCTCCATACTACAACTTTCACTGGCTCTTCTGTCCGCTCTCATCTGTTTGCACCATGGGAGGCGAAAATGTGCCTCCATCTGTCAGCCTAGTACCACACACACTGCTCCTGTACCAGACAGCCAGGTCATTTCAGGGGCCGTCAGGGCCTACAGCCCTTGAGTCCATCTCTCTAGAGCATAGACGCACTCCAGAGCCCCTGCATGGACCATTTCCACCCAACATATGGCTGCTATTGATAAAGCAGTGGTAGAGGGAGAAGGTGTGAGCCAGGTCTGTGTACGCTACAGTGGTGATGAGCTATGAGTCTGGACGTGCTGGGTCATGTGACTGAGTTATGAACCTTTGAAAGGGGGCATGCTGTGGTGTTGTGATGGAAGTGTACAAACGTCTTGTGTTCCTCCTATATTCAGGTATTAAAAGAAAAAAACGAGTTCCATTTATGTTGAATAAGTCTATCTAATGGCGTCTCTCTGTCATTGTGTCCTTTTATGCAGTTGGAGGGGCATTTGCTTTGGGAGTCTACACCATCCTGTTTTTGAAACTGTACTCGTATAAGGATGTTAATAGGTGGTGCAGAGAGAGAACACAAGTGAAGGCCCGCAGCCTCTCCAGATCTCTTTCATGTGAGTAAATACATCCACCTCTCATCAAACATTACGTGTAGCAGTATGAAGGGTATGAAATACGTATATATTTATAGTTCAATATATGTACTGTAGTGCATTATATGTCCAAAACTGAGTTGTCATTTTTGTCGCCCCCTGTTGGCTATTATAAGACGAGTTTACAATACAATAAACACAATGCTGCAATACAGACGTTGATCTGGCCCTGGTACAGTAATTAGGGGGCCCCATCCATAAAAATTGTTTCTGGGCCATGTGAATTTTAGCAATGATCCTGCTACAATGAATGATTTCCCGTTTGTACTGAAAAAGGCAGATGAAAATGTTATGTTAATGTTTATGTTAATACATAAACTAAAGTTTAAGAGGTTGTTCATAAGTTATACAGTCCCATCAGGATTTCATTGGATTTTTTTCAGATATTTGAAGCCCAAAATAACTGAATTATCTGTACCTTTTTATCAAAAATTTTAGTATTTGCAGCAATTTTTTGTTGTTTTGCAGTGAAAAGCTACCAATGATCCTTATGTGTTTATGTAATAAAATGTAAAAAGGGCAATTAGTGACACCGTATAGAAATCTTCATAATTATGCAGAATAGTGTTAGACACAGGTTAACAGTGCCATAGAATGGAAAACTGTATTTACCTTGGCATAGTTGAATAATAACAGTTCTGTACATGGAAATGACATACCGTGAGCCTCAAACACCATTGATTCCTCCTTCTTACGTAAATCTCGTGCATGCAAAAGACCACTGGAAAAATAGGCGAATCAGAACATAACACCGACTGTGACGTTACAGTCGGAAAACAAATAACGCGTTCTAATAAAATAATCGGAGCCACTAAAGGGACATGTTAGCTGCTTGCTAGCGGTAGCCTGTTACATTATAGTACATAAGATTTCACTTACCACATAAACAGAGTAAAGAGAGATGACTGAGGATGATGCGAATGATTTACAGATCCTGAGCTCCACTGACAAGCATCTGATCTTGTAAAATGTGTGGTAAGTAGGCTACACCGATCACGTGCGATCGCAAATCTTGAAAGTGAAAGTAAAAAGCCATTGTGTATTCGAAAGCAGTTTTAATGCCCCACATATTAATAGCGGCTCCCTGATGCCCTGATGCCCACATTTTACTTACCCAACGATATAACTGCGAGAGACCGTATTGAAATATTTTCCCTGCGTTTCCTACCTGCTGTGTGAGCTACTGAAATGAGCCACACTGTGAAACAGCCAATCAGAGCAGAGCTCAACATTATTATTCATGACCCTTCCAAATAAGGTAAAAACAGACCATTTCATTCTAGGGACAAATCCTAGGGTTGTAAATGGACATGTAAAACCGTTTCTGGAGATTTTTTGCCCTTAACTAAGCCACATACCTTCTATGTAGATATCAGAGAACAATTTAAAATATTGTATCAATGCATTCTATGGCACCTTTAAAATTTTTGCAGAAAAAGTTGCAGAAATAAGACAACAATGCAAGCTAGTTCACCCAAAAATGAAAATCCTGTCATCATTTACTCACTCTCACGTTGTTCCAAACCTCTATGAGTTTCTTTCTTGAAGAATGTTGGTAACTGAACAATTGACATTAGCCATTGACTTCCAAATGGAAAAAAAAATCTCAATGGAAGTCAATGACTACCGTAAACTGTTTAGTTACCAACATTCTTCAAAATATCTTCTATGTTCCACAAAAAAGAAAGGCATACAGATTTGGAATGACACGAAGGTGAGTAAATGATGACAGTTCATTTTTGGGTGGACTGTCCCTTTAATTCTTGTTATTGCAAGACTGCAAAATCCTGGAGGGACTGGTTATGAGATCAATTTTAATATAATTGTTTTAATGATGTCCTTGGTGTTTGGTCGACAGTTCAGTATGTTTTGCAGTGAATGCTTGTGTGATTGTGCGGTGTGAGTTGCAGAGACCTCATTCTTTAGCTGAACATCCGGTTTAAATGACTTTAGAAGCAGATTTGTTTATCTCTTGACAGTTTCTGTGTTCTTTAGGTCCATCATCTCCATCTGTGTCCAGCCGTATGCAGTCGCATGTGTCTTACCCAGGAAATCTGTCTCTCAGGGGTGAGCTGTGCCTTACAGTCTAGTCACCAAATGTTTTATTTTCATGATATTTAAAACAATTTTAACAGTGTCAAATACTATGACTTCAGATGACCGGAGAACTTGTAGTTAGTATTTTGCCTTGTGTTTTTCAGATATGTATTATTTTGTTTTTGCGCCAACCCTGTGCTATGAGCTCAATTTTCCCCGCTCTGAATCTATCCGAATGGGATTTCTGCTCAGGAGGCTCTTTGAGATGGTAGGCAATTGGCATAGACATATTTCCTGACAGTATTGGCAGTTCTTGCTCATCATTACATTGATAAGTTGTACTAACAGATTTTTTTCTCTGTATATTATGCCTTGTTTATTTTGTGAATATTGCATTCTTGTCTAAATCTGCAAATGGTAATAAATCATGGGAATTAGCTTATTGTTTGCAAACAACTGCCGGGAACCATGGCAGGAATATATGAGGGTTATTTTTATTTATGAAAGTGCTTCTTGTTAGGGCATTACTTCCAGTTATAGCTGTTGCAAATTACACATTTAATTCACACACACACACTCTTCTGTAAACGGCATTAACATTTTCGTTTTATATTTTGTGAGAAATCAAAAGTTTTGCTTGTCTTGCAGTTGCTCCTCACCCAGTTATTGGTTGGTTTAACGCAGCAGGTGAGCATCACAGTGCATTTGGTAATCACATCACACCTGCGGTTTTCATGTCTGTGAGACATATTTCATATCTAATGTTCTTTCAGTGGATGGTGCCAATCATTCGAAGTGCAATGAAGCCATTGCAGGTTTGTTCAAGTGCTTTATCTTCTTTTTTTTTCAGTCCCTTAAAAAGAAGCACTTTATTTAATTCTGTGAAACCGGTTTTCATTTTGCAGGAAATGGACTACAGTAGAATGACAGAGCGTCTGCTTAGACTAGCAGTAAGTTAAACCAACTACACTAATTCCTCCTCAGAATAGAAACATAAACCTGTGTTCAGATTTTCGCTTAGATCTGTTGTTTTGACGGAGAATATGAAGCAAGAAACGAATGATGGAATGAATACTGATATCTGTTTTTATACTAGGTGCCCAACCATCTCATCTGGCTGATTTTCTTCTACTGTTTTTTCCATTCCTCAATGAACTTTGTGGCTGAGCTATTGAGGTTTGGAGATCGGGAATTCTACCGTGACTGGTGGTGAGAGATCTTTACAGTTATTTCTCTTTTAAAAAAAAAAAAGCTTTATTTGAGCAGCTAGAGGTACCACTTTCACACCATACTGCGTTTGATAGGCTTTAAATGCAGTCAGTCTGGTTTATATGTGCCATCTCTGCCTCTGCCTCTTCCATTTCATATGTAGAGTTTTTATTTTAAGTCTCAGATGGATTGTGACACTGCGTTTCTTTTAGGAACTCCGAGACTATAACGTACTTCTGGCAAAACTGGAATATTCCCGTGCACAAGTGGTGTCTCCGGTGAGTGAACGGAGGTTTTGAAAGAGACCGCAGACAGCTGTTGGGAGGCGAGATGAAATACGACACAGTAAAACTCACAGAGACTATAATGAAGAGAGACTATAATGTGATCTGTCCGCGAGAAATATATGGTTATTTACAGTTCACACTGACTGTGAGTTTATGTGCTTCTCTCTCCTGTTTTCAAAGGCACTTTTACAAGCCGCTGCTGAGAAGAGGTGCTGGCAAGTTACTGAGCCAATCAGCTGTGTTTTTCGCCTCTGCTTTTTTCCACGAGGTGAGATGTGCATAAATCACACGCTGTTTTAAATATTCTGTCGGGTCATAGCAAATGAAAGTTAACAGTGTGAGCAGCGTAACGACCTGTGTGAATTATTCTCATTTTAGAAATGTGCTATTTCTCACGAGCAATAGCAAACCACTGCGATATTTTAGAAGCTAGTGTGTTTACATACAGAATATTACTTTGGTTTACTATTAATACCATTAAAATACTCAAAAACATAAACTAACGAAATGTGAATGTTATGCTGGTTGAAAGTCTCTTCACATCCCGATAGCAATCACTAAGTTAAGTGGTCTAAATTTATTTATATGTATTTATATCGTCTGTAAAAGACGTAGGACCATAAAATGTTCGTCCAATCAAAATCTTCGGTCCGAAGATTACAATAGGCTGTCCTACCTGCCTGTCATGTATTTGCATACCTCCGTGCACCCTGTTCACACAGACATGATACGTCATCAGTGCATTCCATTACGCTATTGCAGACCGAGCGAGAATGGAAGGCGTTATTATTGTAATATAATGTTTTGTACTCTGTTTTCTCACCAATGAATGAGATATGAGGTAATCTGACAATTTTGCATTCAATCCTCCACCAATGCCGTCTCTCATCGTGTCGCTGGTTAGCCTCTGGTCTGCCTGTGCACGTTCTTGTGTTTTATAGGAGGCGTGGCTTTGCAGAGTGATTATGCAGGGGTGGGATCTTGCTTTCAAAGCTAGCTTGCTATTGCTAGCCTTTCCGAAATCGCCTACCCTACCTTTAATAACACTGTTAAATATAATCTTTAGCAAATCTAAAAATATATATATATCTAAATTCAGTTGTAGCATTTAAAACAATTGATTTTAGTTTTTTTTAGGGCTGTCAAATGATTAATCACATCCAAAATAAAAATTTGTTTACATAATAAATATACACAGTACACACACATTATGTATAAATACATACACATGCATTTAAATTTTTTTTGTGTGTATGTATGTATATATATATATATATATGTATGTGTGTGTATTTATATAGAAAATAAATATACACTGTACACACACACATTATGTAAACAAACTTTTACTTTGGATGCGATTAATTGCAATAAATCATTCGACAGCCCTAGTTTTTTTGTTTTAATTTCTTTTAGACAAAACATTATCCTATTTTAATATCAGCCATTTACCGGTTATCAGCCATAACATGAAAATAATTAATGGCTTACTGGTGTCAACTAAATTTGAATATCTCTGCATACATACCTAACAATGTAATTTGTTCTTGTGATAGCAAAGCTGAATTTTCAACAGCTGTTACTCCAGTCTTCAGTGTCACATGATCCTTTAGAAATCATTTTTATCCGTTTTTATCAAAATGATAAATGTTGAAAACAGTTGTGCTGCTTAATATTTTTGTACCATGCTTTTAGGATTCTTTGATAAATGGAAAGTTCAAAAGAACAGCATTTGATTTAATAGACACCTTTGGTAACATTATAAATGTCTTTACTGTCACTTTAGATTAATTTAATGCTTCCTTGCTGAATATTAATTTCTTAAAAAAAAAAAAAAAAACTTACTGACCCAAAACTTTTGAATGATAGTATAAATTCAGATGTTTCTGCATATGAGGATGGGAAAGAAAGTATTAGAAAAGTCGTAATAAAAAAAAAAAGTATTTTAACATCAAAATAGTACACTTCACTCCCAACGTAGCAAAAAAAAAAAAGTGAACATAAATGTACTAAAAAATAAAAACTCTTTGGGCGTTGCAGCTGTGTATTCTAGAATAATTTGTACAATTCTAGATGTTCTCCACTCCCGAGGCAGCCTCATTTCCCTGACTCAGAAGCAGGTGCCCGGTGTTTGGCTGGTAGCCACCGCTTTTCAGAGAAGATGAAGGTCAGAACGGAGGGATGAGGAAGAGGAAGAACAGGCGCCTATCAGGCTGCTGTTCTCTGTGATAAGCTGTGAGCTGAGCTGGAGGAAGGGAGAGAGAGGGAGGAATCGGGGAGGAAGATGTGTCCAGTCCGCAGGTGCAGGCAGATAGTATTCTTAACCGTCTTATTAAAAAACATTGACCTTCACAGGACGCCTCAGAACCTGACCCAGGATCACAGTAAAGACTCAGATGGAGATTGAAGTTTCGTCTCACGAATATCTAAAACCAGAGGTGTAAAGATACGCCGAAATTTTAAAAAGGGGTTATTTATTTAGAGCTGATCTAGTGAGAGATAACAGGAAGGAAGGTCAGTGTTTCAAGATTCCTGGAGTGAACTAGAGGTTAAGCATCTAATTAAAGGACACTGATCAACCCTTCAGTACTTAATCAACATTTCGATGTTGTGATTTTGTGTTTCCTGGTGTGAATTGAGAGTCGCTATAACGAGAGTTTTGTGCTCCACTCTTCAGGATTTTAAACAGCAGTGCTACAACAAATATGTATATTTTATATGAATTGAGCTAAATATATTGACAAATTTATTGCACTGTCCACTCTTTTAATTTTAAAAGAATGAGTCACCAGTTCATATAACCCAAGTTTCGTGCACTGCTCTTTGGGATTTAAAACAGCAGCGTCACAACAAATATATGTGACCCTGAACCACAAAACCAGTCTTAAGTCTTAAGGGTATATTTTTAGCAATAGCCACAAATACATTGTATGGGTCAAAATTATCGATTTTTCTTTTATGCCAAAAATTATTAGGATATTAAGTAAAGATCATGTTCCATGAAGATATTTTGTAAATTACTTACCGTAAATATATCAAAACTTAATTTGATTAGTAATATGCATTGCTAAGA
>NW_015660014.1:0-4635 GCF_001515625.1 Sinocyclocheilus rhinocerous | reverse complement strand
TCAAAATTATACATTTTTCTTTTATGCCAAAAATCTTTAGGATATTAAGTAAAGATCATGTTCCATGAAGGTATTTTGTAAATTTCCTACCGTAAATGTATCAAAACTTAATTTTTGATTAGTAATATGCATTGCTAAGAACTTCATTTGGACAACTTTAAAGGTGATTTTTCTCAGTATTTTCATTTTTTTGCACCCTCAGATTCCAGATTTCCAAATAGTTGTATCTCGGCCAAATATTGTCCTATCCTAACAAACCATACATCAATGGAAAGCTTATTTATTCAGCTTTCAGATTATGTATAAATCTCAGTTTCAAAAATGGACCCTTATGACTGGTTTTGTGGTCCAGGGTCACATATATTATGAGTTTTGAGCTAAGTATTGGCGGTAAGAAATTAACTTTCTATTGCATTGTCCTTTAATTTTAAATGAATGAGTGAATTCAAATGAATCACTCGGTTGGTGTGGTTCTTTTTAAATTAATAGTAAAAATGAATTACTTGTTCATCTTCATGTCATTTCAAACATGTATGCAGTTATGTTTTCTGTGAAAAACACAAAAAGAGGCATTTTAAAGAATTCTTAGGCAATTCTTGGTATACAGTGACAGTTCTGTTCACCCCTAAAAAGACCTGTTGTTCAGTCTTTAAATATTTCAACTTTTGTGTTCGACGGAAACAAATGCAGCTTTGCAGTGGCAGTGAGGGTGAGTAAATAATGATAGAATTTTGTTTTAAAAGTCAATGAGTCATTTGTTGAATCAGACTCAGTTGAACACAAGACTCATTCTGAATAATGAACTGAATCAGTCAGATGACTCACTACTTCAGTGAATTAGCTTTGATAACTGCAGGTTTAAAATGCACAAATGTTAAAATGTAAATAAATTCACAAAAAGTCCTCTTAGAAACTTGGAGTCTGTGTTTAATGTAAGTATATGTCTCTATCTGCAGTACCTGGTCAGTGTTCCTCTCAGGATGTTCAGACTGTGGGCATTTATGGGCATGATGGCACAGGTATGAATTTTTGATACAAAGAAAAACAAAAAAACAAATTGCATAAATTTTCTTACAAAAAACATATTTTTGTGTAAATTATCTAATCTATCTTTTTTCTGTCAGTACTTTTTTACAGTTGACTTTAAAATAAATATTTCTTTCAGCTCCCACTGGCATGGTTTGTGGCCAGGTTTCTTCGTGGTAATTATGGAAATGCTGCTGTGTGGCTCTCGCTCATTATTGGTCAACCTATTGCAGTTCTGATGTATGTTCATGACTACTATGTCACCCACTGCCAGGATGACCCGACAATCACTGAAGCTCTGTAATCACACAAAGTTGTGGACTCGGCTAAGCAGCTAAACTTAGAAATATTGCTGTAAGGCTTCTACATATTGCAGAGGTACCGGTGGGAGTGATACAATTGAAGAGTCCCGACTCCCGGCAGTCAGATTTCCATAAAGTCTTCAAATAAAACTCATAGCTCTAGGCTATGTTTAAACGTTTATGAACAATGACAACAGCCAGTCTATGGAAATCTTGTCTAGAACTGGCAGTAGAAAGCACAAGTCTTTAAGCTTCTGAATGTGATTCCACAGGTGCCGATTGCTCATTTTAACTACACTAAATTAAACTCTCCTGATTTTTTGAGAGTGTTTTATGCATTACTAGCAGGACCACCAGACTTTCTCACACTCCGGTCCGTGTTCTGTAAAAAAAAAATTTTTATATCTCCCTTTAGTTCAAATATTGTGAAAACTCCTTAAACTGGACATGCTGTTGTTGGTTTTTTGTTTTTAAACTAAATGCCAGCCCATAGATCGGTAGAATATGCAAGGAGAGTATTTACAGACAGAAATGTGCAATTTTTTTATGAATATTTTTAAACCAATATGTGGGCAGACACTCTAATTGTTGTATTTTTTTTTTTTTTTTTTTTTTTGCAAAGGGATCCTAGAGAAAATGTTTGTCAAATCCGTCTTCGTTACGTCCATATGTTTTAATTGATATTTGTTGCAATAATTTTGAATTGCATTTTTATGTATCTAAACGGTTGTACACTAGTGTTGAGATGCCATCTGCGCTCCGTTATGGGCATTATGGGACCTGTTCATCAAAAGTACGCCGCCCTGTGGCGAATGTTGAGAATAAACAACCCTGCAAACGATGTAACTGTGGCACAGTTATTGTTTTTGAGGAGGCATTTATCAAGCGTAATTGTATTCAACTAGAGAGAACCGGATGCATTGTAATCACGCAGTGTGTTATTTTCCACAGATTAGGTCCGTCCAGGGCAATTTGTCCTCTCATGTTGAGGGTGCCAGATCCTCACAATCAGTGCAAGTTTGTGATAAATGGCTTTAGAGATAAGTCTTATAATAGCCACGGGTCATATTGTATGAACATCCTATCGTGTGTGCCGCAGTGGCACAGGCGCATTTCAAGAGCTCGTGCTATCTAATAGGCTGATAGTTCTTCGCCGTGCTACGATCTGTTTAGTATGCATTGCCATACATAGAAAAGATTGGAACAGCCGAAGAATGATTACGGCGCAGAAAATCAATGCTGTAGATGTCACTGACTACGTTTACATGGACATCAGTAATCTAATTATTTACCTTATTCTAAATAAGACTATTATGATTAAGGTGTTTACATGAGTTGATTTTAGAATATTCCTTTCATGTTCCCATTTTACATGTTATAATAGCTACATAGTTCGATTAATGGCACACGTCATTACGTCACCACGCGACGCCATCCGGCATCCCCTCTGGAATTTCACGTATAAACATATAGTTCGTCTTCGTTATGATGCCATATACAGGTTTGAGTGTTTCATTTTTTATTTACTGAAAGCTTCAAGTGCAGTTAATTATTTATCATGCTATACATGCAAACAGACGACGGCGTTGTTGAAGCCATTCTTCTGTTTGCCGTCAAACGGTTGAGTACTGCCGTGTGTGTATCCTGTCGCAAAATGCGGCGAATGTCTTTACTGCACTTCAGTAATGCGACTAAAATAGGAATACTCCACGTCTTAATTCGATTAATGTTTACTTCGATTATGACTTTAGCCGGATTAAGGTAATCAAAAATCTCTGTTTAACATTACATGGTACATTCTTAATCAGAGTGTTGTCTTAATCGTATTAAAACCGGAGTATTGTTCATGTAAACGTACTGACTGTTTATTTAGTTAAACAACTAATAACAAGTTTAAAACATTCCCATTTTGGGCTAAACTATATAACTATAACTCACTAACCTATATAATAGCCTAAGCTAAGCAGGTATACCGGTCAAAAATTTGGGGTCAGTGTTTGTTTTTTGTTTTTTTTTAATATAAATTAATACTTTTATTCAGCAAGGATGGATTCGATCGAGAAAAAAAAGTGACAGTAAAGACATTTATAATGTTACAAAAATATACCTATTTCAAACGAATTGTTATTTTGAAATTCTGTTCATCAAATAATCCTGAAAAATCAGTTTTCACAAAAATATTAAGCAGGAGGCTGCAACTGTTTTCAACACTGATAATATTAATAAACATTAATAAAAAATTATTTCTGAAGAATCATCATGAATGCTGCTGAAAATTCGGATTTGTCATCACAGGAATACATTTTAATATATATTGAAATATATTTATAGTAATACATTTAATAAACTACCTTGGTGAGCATAAGAAACGTCTTTCAAAAGGAAAAAAAACTTATTTTTTGAGGGTGTGTTTTATGCATTACTATCACGACCACCAGTTCATAAGACTTTCTCACTCAGGTCCGTGTTCTGTCATTTTATTTTATTTTTTTAGCATTTTAACATCTGCCTTTAGTTCAAATATTGTGAAAACTCCTTAAATGTTGTTGGGTTTTTGTTTTTAAACTAAATGCCAGTCCATAAATCGATAAATGTGCAATTTTTTTTTTTAATGAATATTTTTTAAACCAATATGTATGATTTGTTGTTACGACGTATGTTTGTTACGAAAATAATGCTACGACGTAGTGATTGCTTGGTGGACTGTTCAGGTTTATTTTCATCAGCGTTTATTCGTGTCTTTGGTAAGATGACTCGAGGCGCGTGCGCAAATGGGGCACTGCCACTGACTGCATTGTCACGTCTGCTGTACGTAGCCTACCTGCACCAGAAAATAAACCGTATGACATCGGTGTAGGCCTGTTAGCCAACAGGGAGGAGATGACGTTTTCCCGCTCTGTTCAGCTATATGTTTTACTGTTTATTTCAGCACGCAGCAGATAATTGGCCTGTATTCAAGCCGCTCATTCCCAGTGTAATTCTGTCAGGCTTAAACATATCTGTCCTCAGATCAAGCACTATAGTTTTAAACCAACCAGAATGTTTTATCCTTATATAACTATGTATCCGGACACTAGGTCCTGTGGTACTTATCCTTTAATAAGAGTGTTTATCTATTTTTGGACCCATCCGAATATGTTTAAAGGGGCTAGTCATGAAAACGAATTTCTCTTGAAACACCCACGATGTCTTCAGTGTCTTCCATTTCAGTGGAGAGACCCTATTATCCAGTTCGGTGTATACATTTAATTATTATTATTATTTATTTATTTATTTATTAGGGGTTCAAGCACGCAGTGCTGAAACC
>NW_015660013.1:0-1030 GCF_001515625.1 Sinocyclocheilus rhinocerous | reverse complement strand
GTTGCATCCCTTTTTTATTTTTTAAGAATTTAATTCACATATTTAGTGAATTCTAGAAGTTCTAGAAAAAAACGGTGGAAAACCCCACACAATGAAAAGACACCAAATATAAACAATGTAAGAATAAAAAATGACAGAATAAATACAGAAATACTCATAATTTGTTTACCTAAAATGTATTAAAGAATCCCATTATATGATAGTTACATCTTGTAATGTCACAATAGCTGATTGTGTTGTTTGCTTAAGTCTGTTGACAGCAAATAAATGAGCTTAATGTGGCAATTAACAGATCAGAGGTCATCAGCATAATGAATGAGGTGAAAACAGGATCTATTGACATGAAATAAAGAGGATTTTCAGCAGCTGATAATATTGATGATCCTCAGACTATAAACACTCATTAAACAAGCCATTCAGGATCAGCAGCAGATCATCTCACTTTATTCTGAGTGTTTGCTGATAGAAAACCTTCTTTGTCAAACATTGTGATTTGTTCATATGAATGCGAATATATTAGATTTCATAACATTCCTAAGTTGTTCACGAAACCAACGGTAGATGATCAAAAACACGCCAAATTCTGATTAAAACGGCAAAACTCTGACAAAAAGACAGTCGGTGTGGGGTGAAATATAGTTTATTAGGCATTTAAAAGCTTTATCCAGAAATGTGAAAGGCACAAAAAGCAATCATATTTCATGGGTTTTAGGTGTTTTAGATAATGATGAAATTATTCAATCTTAATGCAAGAAGAATCAGCAGACAATAAAGGTTTAAGCAAACGTAAAAAGCAAAAGCTGAAATGAATGAGACAGATCTCTCTCTTTATTTAATAGCAATAAAGAATGAGACAGATCTCTCTATTTATTTAATAGTAATAAAGCCTCTGTAGAGAATAAAAGTAAGATTTATATAAATGCTTTAGACTGTAGTTATTCATTTTAAATTCTTCATAATATGAATAGTGTATAAGGAAGCTCAACAAAAGTTAAAGGGGTCATATGATGTTGCTAAAAAGAACATTATT
>NW_015660012.1:0-533 GCF_001515625.1 Sinocyclocheilus rhinocerous | reverse complement strand
TATATGCCTTTAGTAGGCGAGTTTAACATATCGTGCGCAGAACTCCGTGCGTAAAGGATTAGAGTGACTGGTGTGCCCGTGCGTAAAGAGCGCTATATGAGAGATAACGGGAAACGGTGGTTATAGGTAAAAAACTATCAAAGAGAACGCGAAAAACAAACATTTTGTTCTAAGAAGTTGTTAAACAATGTATAACAACAAAATTGGCCGGACAATAAAAGTGTTTTTTGACGGAGAGAGCGAAGTTTCATCCATTGAAGCAAATGAGAGGATATGGTTTGGATGGAGGAGAAGCAGCTCTCAAAAAGTAAGTGCTTTATTATATTATATAATTATATTTGGGTACAAGACTCTGTTCCATGGCAGTACAAACAACAAGATATGAAAAATTAACAGTATACATAAATAACAATATACACATTTTATACAATATACAATTTTTTCACAATAGACAATTGTACACAATATACACATTTTCATAATATACACATAGTCAGGGTGCGAACTACGGGGGAGCTAGGGGGAGCTCGGCT
>NW_015660011.1:0-462 GCF_001515625.1 Sinocyclocheilus rhinocerous | reverse complement strand
AGCTCTATGACCAATGCATGGCAAAAAAAAAAATCCCTGGACACAGGATTTTTTTTTCTGCCATATGTCTATTCTAGAGACATTTTGTTACACCTTTACTTAGTGATTATTTTGCCTTATGTCTGTTCTAGAGACATGTTACAACTTTTTGATAAAGCTCTAATTGGTTTTCTTTTGGAAATATGTTTCAAATTCACACTGAATGCATTAATGACTGTAAAGCATGTCTGTGTGTGTCAAAATCGTGATTAAAATCGAAATCGCAAAATTGATCAAATAAATCGCGATAGGTTTTTTTTGTCCATATCGCACAGCCCTAGTTTATTGCACGTTATGCCCAAAACACACCCATTACTCATTAAGAGAATAGGGACAACCCTTTTAGACCATGCGCCGGGCGCGCCAACTGTTTCTCCTGTCGTTAAACTAGCAAAAGTGGATTTGGACATGCCCTAAGTGCAC
>NW_015660010.1:205-1054 GCF_001515625.1 Sinocyclocheilus rhinocerous | reverse complement strand
ATAAAGACGCACAACATCTTTTTATTTTGTGCTTTAATTAAATATAAAAAGACAATCGGTTCACGTGTGCTGCTTGAACTGAGGTGCTACAGCTATCTGTCGCAACATATTAAAACAGCACAAAACAGTGTTTATTGTTTGAATTTCTTTAAAAAAAAAGACAAAATTTGAAAGCTGAAACCTTGTTTCATACCAGAAGTAACCTTCTCTGTCTTGTCTGTCTGTGTGTTGTCAGTTTCCTCTTTGCTCCGCGATGTATTATTTCGCTGTGAACACATGGTGTGTACTGTAAGAGCAGCATGGCTTATCGGACATAGCAACAGTATCTAAGGAGGGCGGGTTTTTGCGAAGGGTCAATTGATTGCTGTGATCAAAGCTGAATTTTCTGTCTCATTACTCCAGTCTTTAGTGTCACATGATCCTTCAGAAATCATTCTAATATGCTATTTTTTGCCAAAGAAACACTTTTGATCAATATGAATGTAAAAAAATATATTTGTGATGATATATTTTTGTGTAAACCGTTTTAACAGTGTAGAGTTTATTTATTTTTAATGCTTCATTGTTATATTCATGGATTTCATGTGATGTCACACAGTGGTGCGGCCGCCATTTGTAGGACCGAATTGCAATTCCGTCAGTCTGCTGTGCTGTGCTCTGGGCTGTGATAACAGCAAATCACAATGGATTATTTACCACGAGATGTGGATGTATGGGATTCTTTTGATTAAATATTTCTGGTAAGCATAGATGCGTGTTTACATTTGAGCATTTTAGTTAGCAAGTTCATAATGAAACTTGCAAAAGGTTAAATTTGCGTGCGAGACTGCTGATTTGCCAGAAAACTTT
>NW_015660010.1:0-104 GCF_001515625.1 Sinocyclocheilus rhinocerous | reverse complement strand
TTTGATCTAAGTACAGTTATGTGAGTCTAGAATGTTTACGCTGCACTAAACGTTGACGGAAAACACTCCGATCCGCAAACAAACAGATGAAGAAGAGGAGGATG
>NW_015660009.1:0-1284 GCF_001515625.1 Sinocyclocheilus rhinocerous | reverse complement strand
TTTGTTTGTTTTATTTATAGAGCACAATTAAAACAATGTAAGTTTGTGAACCCAATGTAGGTAAGAGTCTAAGATATAAAGGCAAGCTATTCCAACACTTTAGGGCCACCGCTGAAAATGCCCGGTCACCACTCAGTTTTAATCTTGTCCTAGGGACATCTAGAATCATCTGGTTTGATGACCTGAGATTCCTTTGAGGTTTGTGTAAATGTAAAAGATCAATTAAGAAGGAGCCAGATTGTGTAAGACTTTATATACAATAAATACAATTTCAAATTTCTTTTAAAAGAACCCAATATAGGTAAAAGTCTATATTGGGTAAATATAGGTAAAGGCAAGCTATTTCAACGCTTTGGGGCCAACACTGAAAATGCCCGGTCACCACTCAGTTTTAATCTTGTCCTAGGGATCTGGTTTGATGACCTTAGATTCCTTTGAGGTTTATGTAAATGCAAAAGATCAATTAAATAAGAGCGAGCCAGATTATGTAAGACTTTATATACTAAAATAAGTAATTTAAAATCAACCCTGTAGTGAATTGGAAGCCAATGTAAAGTAGCTCAAATCTGTGTTTTATGCTGGAATTAACGAACACAATATATGCTGGTATTTACGAATGTATCTAATCTGTGTACTTTGTTCAGTTGAAGATTCTGTTAGGTCATCCCGGCCCAGTACGACAGACTTGATATCATTACGTCATCACGTTAGGGCGTAAAATAACAAATGAACCGCTTTTTTGAAACAAACTGTCCGAAAGAAACAGTTCGCGGTAAAGAACCGGACTTCTCATCACTACAGCATACAGTCAAAGTGTTGCTCTGATAGTTATTGTGAAAAAACTTTTAATCTATGTCACGCTTTTAAATACTGTATATGAACTCCGTTACTAGCTAGACACACACAGACATCAAGAACCAGCATATGAATCTCAACAATGGTAACAAACAACAAAATGCTTCATGCTGCAATGCATGCTGGGTAACACCATAGTAAAAACTCCCATCATGCACTGCAATATGACTACTTATTGTCACCACTGTTGAGGATCGTATGATAAGTGTTCATGTCTAAAAGCGTGAGCCAATAGAAGTCTTTTTTTTATACATATATTTAAGCATTACAGTGGCATTTGTTTAATAGGACTTTTTTGCAGTAATAACTTTCCTTGACCAATCAAATATCAACGTCTAAACCTCTGTTAATTCTCAATAAGAGATTCTGCCGACATAAAGTCAATCTGGTTAGTAATGAGTGAAGCTGGTGATGCTGTTTGTGGAGTTG
>NW_015660008.1:1440-1631 GCF_001515625.1 Sinocyclocheilus rhinocerous | reverse complement strand
GGGCAACAGCTTCTAATATATTAGAGAAGATAGTGCCCATGTTGCAAGTCATTTCATCTATTTCATGTGTTTTCCTTTCAAGAAAACTTCGAACTGCGTCCTCTAGGGGTCGCTATGGGGAAGGCTCGTGACCCGCCACCATGCTGAGGGGAGTGCATGCCAGAAACCATGGCGAGCACTAAGTACCAACT
>NW_015660008.1:690-1317 GCF_001515625.1 Sinocyclocheilus rhinocerous | reverse complement strand
TGGTAAGAGTGATCTTTCTTCCTTCATTATGGCGAGCACTAGCAAGACGTTTAGAAGATGTGTGCATCGGTGTCGTCGTTATTTGACAGCTGATGACACACATGATCTTTGCGTCTTTTGTTTAGGCGAAGAGCACGCACGCGATATCCTCAACGGGGCAATCTGCGTTAACTGTGAGCGTTTTTTCAATGAAAAAGCTCCGCTCTCGTTTGCTCTCCTTTTCGAGGAGAGAGGGGCAGCCGTCTGCTCCCCGCGGTTCAGGACTGCTGAAGCACGGAGGAGGGGCCCCGCCGCTGCTGAGGCACGGAGGAGAATGAGCTTGTGGGGATCGCAGGCAGATCTGGCCGATGAGTTTAAAGAGGGGCTTTCCCTCTCGCGCTCGTCGGCTGTGGACGAGAGTGAGCCGCTGGAGGATGATGTTGTTTCCCTAACATCGTCTGATACAGGGGCCAGTACTCTGCTGGGTTCGGCCCAGGAAGAGCAGGAGATGTCTGAGGAGGGCGAAGAAGCTGAGGCTGAGCCCTCCCAATCCCCCTGCCCTGCGTGTAATGAGCTATTGGAGGTTATGGATCACGCCACGGCGAGGCTTGACTTGCCGTGGAAGCGGGCCAAGAAAGTGACGTTGCG
>NW_015660008.1:0-624 GCF_001515625.1 Sinocyclocheilus rhinocerous | reverse complement strand
TGAGCTTTCCTTTTCTTCCTGATCTCCATACAGAGATCGAGAAGGAATGGATGAGGCCATTTTCCTCACGCATCCATCGGTTCCAGCATACGAGTTATGCCAACATCGAGGGGATGCGCGAAAGCGGTTATGAGAAGATGCCCCCTGTAGAAGAGAAGCTAGCTAGCTATCTCTCTATGGGTGAGACATCCTCTCTTAAGACTCCCTCCTTGCCATCTAAGCCCCTTCAGGATACATATCACTTAAATGGCAGGGCATACTCAGCAGCAGGTCAGGCTGTCGCTTCGTTGCACACGATGGCGGTGATTCGGCTGTGGCTTCGTTGCACACTATGGCGGTGCTCCAGGCGTATCAGGCTGATCTGCTGAAAGACCTGGATAAAGGCGAGGGCCTTTCTCCTGATGAGGTAGCCGAGTTGCGCCGCACCACGGATTTCGCTCTCCGTGCTACTAAGTAGGCCGCCTCTGCTATGGGCAGGTCCATGGCGGCTATGGTAGTGACGGAGAGACATCTGTGGGTGAACCTGGCAGATATCGGGAAGAAAGAGAGGGGCTTTCTTCTCGATGCACCGGTTTCGCTTTCCGAACTTTTCGGTACCTCCGTCGAGACGGTGGTTGAGAAGTT
>NW_015660007.1:0-1261 GCF_001515625.1 Sinocyclocheilus rhinocerous | reverse complement strand
TAGAAATCAGGGCAGCCGGTGGCCGATATATGATGCTGATTTTTTTGCGCAATGATGCAAACAAAACAGTTAAAACAGTTCTGAAGCATGCTTTTTGTTTATGTTTGCTGACAGACACCAGTGTTTCCCACAGACTTGCAAATGCAAATTCATTCTCTGCCAGCAGGAGGCGCTGTTGGAGCAGAAGATATATAGCGGTTTCCACGGTAA
This sequence comes from Sinocyclocheilus rhinocerous, assembly GCF_001515625.1. Classification (NCBI taxonomy): domain Eukaryota; kingdom Metazoa; phylum Chordata; class Actinopteri; order Cypriniformes; family Cyprinidae; genus Sinocyclocheilus; species Sinocyclocheilus rhinocerous. The sequence continues at coordinate 1,051 of NW_015660007.1, read as the reverse complement.
GGCTGTAATCAAATAAGCGCTGCGCTCACAAACGCTAGGAAAGACGAAATGAAAATGACATCAAAGCTTTTCTGAAGACGGTCGATTCTTTTCAATTATACATTCATATAAAAACACCCGCGCTGCATTTTAATTTTGAAACGTGCAGTGCTCAGTTTATTCAATGAAGTAGCCTAGAATAGAAAATCTAGGCTATTTGTGGCGGTCAGTTCTGATTTTGTGAAAATAACTCAATGTATGGGAAACACTGGACACTGCTAGAAGTCAAATGGCCATAATCGAAGTGATAACAAAAATAAATAAACAAAAAATTACTCATATTAGCGGTGAAATGTCGTCCGATAATGTCAAACGTCATACGCTCACTGGATGTCATGACAACAAATGTCATGAAGGAAAAGTTTCATTATCTCGCCTTCGCTTTCATTTCGGACCATCTCCAAAAAGACATTAAAAAACTAAACATATGATTTACAAGTTTAACATGCGTTTATCAAAGTAGGAAATAATTAGTGTTCTTGAAATACTAAATGGAGGCTGGTCCGGACTGAATTCCCTCCGGGTCCGGATCCGGACCCGGACCGGGGTCCGGACTTTGAGAAGCACTGGTAGCCTATATAGGCTAGCTAAATGTTTTAATGTACTCCCTTCATATTTCTCTTGTGGCCCGAATAAATGAGAAACGTATTTCGTGTTAAACAAGGTTTTTTTTTCTTTTTCTTTTAAAAAAAGTCGGTGCTTGAAATAAAGCTTTTTCATTGATGATTGCAGTGTTAATCATTTTAATTATAGGCCTATAATTCATTGTATATTAAACCTGTTTTTAAAGACCTTTTTAAAGAGAATAAGATTTATAAAACCTTTGTTTTAAAAGACCCTTTTAAAGAGAATAAGATAGTCTAATTTTTATTATCCTCGCAGCGCGTCAGTTATGCGGTGATGCGCTATGAAATTATTGCGGGGCAAATTAATTGTAATATTAATTTAATAATAACTTAATAATAGGCTAATAGGCTAATAAGAAGAATGTAACAGGCCTATGTTAATTGAA
>NW_015660006.1:0-561 GCF_001515625.1 Sinocyclocheilus rhinocerous | reverse complement strand
AGTGCCTGAGAAATTGTCAGATTATATCATGAACTGAAAGGAATACATGCTATATATGTAGGCCGTCCAATATAACCAGAAAAGGGGGAATATATAAGTTAAATAACTGTTCAGGAATAAGCCTATATGTTAGCATGTTTTCATAAAATACTTTGTTTGTTAATGTTTATCGTGGAAAATAAAATATTATTATTAATTGGTTTAGGATTAAGGTGTTGAAGAAGGTTATGAGATGTTCTTAAAGTTAGTTTTGATCTTGTTCAGTTAATGATTGTGATTCTATATCCAAGTTAAGCACATATATAAGCCTGCATATAAAATAATCACACGCCCTGTTATGTATTGGAATTACTGGGGTTGTTTCCAGTGTTGGTCACTAGAGGGGGCTGTTACCTGTAAAGAAGTTGATGTGTTGGAATCTTCAGTAAACAAGTGAGAGGGCACTGGAGTGGAAGTGTAAAAGCGTGTTGGTGTGTTTAATTCAATTAAGGCAGAGATGTAACAACCCCGTCTTCTGAATTTTTATTCAAAATGAGCAAGTCTACGAGGACAGGCGGTAAG
>NW_015660005.1:0-469 GCF_001515625.1 Sinocyclocheilus rhinocerous | reverse complement strand
TTGCTACTACATACATATTTCAGATGATAAGCCATATTTGAGGTTAATGAATGATATTAGATGTCCTAGATGTCCTGCCCGATGTACTGTATTACACATAGACTAGCCGTTAACGATCTGTCCGTCATGGACTGCATGACTTCGCATGTGGATTTTATTTTATTTTTTCTGCGACTAAGTGACTAATAAAATTTTGGTTGACCAAGCCTCTTCTGGTCGACTAACGATTAGTGGGCTATTAGGGGGCAGCCCTAGTAATATCATTACTCCAGTCTTCAGTGTCACATGATCCTTCAGAAATCATTCTAATATCAACCCTCTACATTGCGAGTAATTCACTCGCATATGCGACTAAATCTTCACTCTGGCGACTAAATGATGTCTAATATTAGCCAATTGCTAATAAATTCTACTAAATTCTAATAAATTTTACTCGCCAGTGTGTGAGTTGGAGGCTAAGTATAAGTTT
>NW_015660004.1:4140-6431 GCF_001515625.1 Sinocyclocheilus rhinocerous | reverse complement strand
CACTTGTGTACACGATGTGTGACAATAAAGAGATTTGATTTGATTTGATATGTGAAAATAAGTGTATAATTGTAACAGTTCTTTGCTGGAGCCGAGCTGAATGAGAGAGAGAGAGAGATGCAGAGTGTGTGCAGAGAAGGGGGACGCGAGGAACAGTATTAAGAACATTGATTTTGAAACTTGTGAATCCATTAGAATCGTTAGAAGACAGAATCGTGATTCATATATGAACAGATTTTACGTGCACCTCTAGTTTTCTCTTCCTCTTCTCTAAAGCAGCGCAGCATGGCCTCGCCCCCTTTTGCCGTCTTTTCCCGAGGGTGGGGTTTATCTGGGTTTGTGATGTCACAAACCCGGGAAGTAGCTCGTTGTTGTCTTTCTGTAGTGCACTGAACTTTCAGCTTCATAACTTTGCAGATATTGTTTATGCTCAAACAGCAACATTACACACTAAGTAACATTAAAAAAGTGAAATCGCAATGAACCACCCCTTTAAAGCTTACCATGCATCACCTTGGAAATGAAGCTTCATGTCTAAGTCCGTACTGTATGCAGTCAGCGTTATTTCTCTGAATGATCAATGATGTAACCATGAATACGATGTATTTATTTTTGTCCAGATTGAGAAACATTTATTTCAGACATGCAAATTCTGTGGCATTTTAGTTTCCATAAGAGTAAAATTTTATGTATATATTAATTATTAATTTAACCAACATTTCAAAACTTCAAAATTCAACATTTCAAATTCAAAACTGCTTCAAATTGCATGCTGTTAATGATATTGTTGAAACATTTGCCGTAACAAATAAAAAAATATAACATAATTACATAAACAGTGAATAATTGCATAAGGTGAATTAAGGTATATGCACAAAAAATATATACAGTTTTATTCAGATTTCAGAATAAGCACTTTGTCATTTGTACAAATACATATGTTGACTATCTCGTCCATCTGAGGTTCCTCTGATGTTTGCTACTGGTATGAATGATACTTAATTATTTATTTATTTTAATAGGCAGGGGGAAATTCCCAACATTAAACAAATAGCCTTTCACATGAAGCACGTTTGCATTGTAAGAATGTACCAGTGGCACTGCGTCCATATAAGCTGCGAATGCTCCGCATACCCAGGCCGCCTGAGAGAATGAGTTCACAGGATAATTAATATAAATGATTATAAGTTGATCCCTTGTCATTTGAGATGTAACTTAAAGATTAATAAAGTGTTGGGAATAAGTACGTACAATTATTTATTTGAAAAACAACAGTAATTTTCTGTAAATCTACGTCAGTTACGGAAACTTCCGGTTAAGCGGATTCTCCGCAGCTTTGGCGCCTCCGCTCTGTAGCTGTGACAAGTCAGGATTATAGCGCGTTCTCAGTGTTTTGCTGCCATGCGCGTGATTTCATGTGTGAGGTAGCTGTCATGTCTGTTTCATGTCTGTTCAGCAAGGCTGCATCGCCCAAGCGGAAAAATGCGCTGTTGCTGCCAGATCTCTATTGCCAAAATTACATTGTGTTTGATGCAAAACTAGCTCAACAAAATCATATGAAAAACACATAATAACTTTATATTTTCATGCTTCCTCAAGGAAAGCAAATTTCGCAGCTATATGTCTTTCAAGCATTTGAATAACTAAACCTGAAATGATAGAAGAAGTATTGGAGATTAATTTCATTCACATAAGGTAGGAAATGTGCCTACTTTTAAATCGACACCGGCCATGGTGTTTCGCTCTTTGTGTGTCCTAAAAGCTGATTGGGGGGGGTCTTACACTTAGCATATCGCGATATCAATATATAGCGACGCGATGACGTATTTACTAGGGATGCTACGAATGTTTGGCACCCGAAATTATAAGCAAAAAGACTGAATACATTGTACCGAACAATGGCGTGATGCGATCAAATAGAGGCGCGCGCTAATACAGCAAACATGTTGGCAGTATGGAAGCATTTAAAACTGTCCGAGAAAGATGCAAAAATCATTACAAGCACTGACAGCGAGAGACCGTTAAGTACTGCATCGCATGTCTGCGATGACAACACATAATGTTAAAAAACAATAATAATAATAAATAATGGTGCTGACCTGCAATGTATATTTTCTGTATTAAAATGTGCATTGTAACATCCTATGGAAATGTAAATATATGTATAATATGTATTTGTCTGTAAACTGATGCTTATGTACCCTCTTTTTGTTTTTTTTGTTTTTTCCTTTTTCCTTTTCTTTTTCCTTGTTCCTTCTTGTTGAGGCATGTGAAATGTTTTTGTTATATAG
>NW_015660004.1:0-1394 GCF_001515625.1 Sinocyclocheilus rhinocerous | reverse complement strand
GGACGATAATGCGGAGCCATATAGTTAATATCAGTAATACGCAGCATGCATGATACAAGGAAATGGTCAGTAACATCGTCACTTTGAGGTACGATATCTATATCAGTAAGATCAATTCCATGCGATATAATTAAATCTAGCGTATGATTAAAACGATGAGTGGGCCCGGTGATGTTTTGCTTGACTCCAAAAGAGTTTATTATGTCAGTAAACGCAAGTCCTAATGCATCTTTTGTATTATCAACGTGAATGTTAAAATCTCCGACAATTAGCGCTTTATCAACAGTAACCAATAGGTCTGAGAGGAAATCTGCAAATTCTTTTAGGAAATCTGTATACGGCCGTGGTGGTCTATACACAGTAGCCAGAGCAAGAGATACGATAGATTTCTTTTGCATATCTGACAGTGTAACATGAAGCAGAAGTATTTCGAATGAGTTAAACTTGTAACATTGGGAATATCACTATATATTGTTGCAACACCGCCGCCACGACAAGTCTAGACTGGTCTTAGACTCATTTAGACCAATATGAGAGTTAAATATTAAGAGCTCCAACACAGGTTCAATGTGCAAACTTAACAAAGAAAAGAGCTGGTGAATTTACTTATACTTGTTTAAAGGGGACTCAATCCTCTTTTTAGTTATAATAATATAAGTAGTGATAGCCGGGAGCTTATGTCAACTTGATTGATGAGTTTGACCTTTTGACCCATAATTATATCCATATGCGACCTTTGACATCATAATTGTTTCCATATGCGAAAACCGGCGTGCGTGAAATCCGTCCGTCAACCCAGATGCCAAATGATGTTTGTACAGCTGTATGAAAGAGCCCAAGGATGACAGGTGATAAATTAAGGAATGTTTTGAAGATATTATTGATCGTTCCCATATCCGGACTCTCATGTGCGGACATGTCCGTGGTATCAGGTTGCAGTGTCATGCTCGCGCTCTCTCTCACTCTGGGAACTGTGATTAAAAACAAGGAAGTGTTGATGAACAATAAATAAACTATTTTAACAGATCGTGAGATCGTATCACAATGTGTGTGATGCTACGGCGGCCGGGGAGCAGTTGGGGGTTCGGTGCCTTGCTCAAGGGCACCTCAGTCGTGGTATTGAAGGTGGGAGAGAGCGCTGTACATTCACTCCCCCACCTACAATCCCTGCCGGTATGAGACTCGAACCTGCAACCTTTGGGTTACGAGCCTGACTCTCTAACCATTAGGCCACGAAAAAAATGAGTATTTTCATAGGTATAATAGTGAATTATTAATTAATGATTAATTAACAGGAAATTACAATACTTTTGTCCTAATTTCTACACATGCAAGCAGGGCAGAGTGATCTGTCTTCTGAGTAACATTGAGAATATCACTATATATTGATGCAA
>NW_015660003.1:15052-19482 GCF_001515625.1 Sinocyclocheilus rhinocerous | reverse complement strand
ATGTTACGTATTAATTCCTACGTATAAACATGAGACCAGGCTGCAGTATCACCTTCACTTAAAACAATACAATCATGTGTTCTTACCAGAGACACATAATGTCACACATGCTGTAGTCTCTGCCCGCTCCTTCTGCACCAAAGGCCAACAACAGTGGAAATAGAGATGAGTCACAGTGTTAGATAAACCAAGTCTCACTTCGCACTCAGAGATAATATCTAGTTGCAGGGTTGAAGACCTCTACTTCAGTTCTTTGGCTTGTAGCAACCTTAACAACATCACAAAAACAAACCTGAAACCTGAAAGGAGGCCTCGTTTGTTAGAGAATTGTAATAGAAAACTGTAACTAGAAAATAAAATATGAGTGGTGCAAGTTTTCAGGATGATTGTTTACTGGCTGATATCAAAAAGCATCCCACAAGTCTCTGGCCGTTTCTCAATATGCATTCTTATGCGATCTTGCGTCCTTGTGCTCTCGTTTACGTCATCATTAACAGTCGAAGTTCAATTCTAATCCTCGAGAACGCAAGTACAGAGCACACATGACAGTGCCCGGATGTGTTCTTGAAATCGAGGATGCATCGAATGCAGACTTGAGAGAATCGAACTGTTAGAAATCCCAGAAGACGCAGCGGGCGGACGATGTAAAGAAACCTGTAAGCTTCTCATTCTCGCTTAAGACTACTGCTGCAAACTTGCAAATATGTGACTGCTTGTGAAAGTAAACATTTGTATTTTTGTTTTGCATCGTTTTAATAAAGTGAGAGCTTGTACTTTTTACTGGCACATTGAAAATAATTTTAACATTGGCAAGAACGCAGAGAACGGACTTGTGTTCTCGTGGAGACCGGTCTTGCCAGGCTTCCTTGGAAGAACGAACTCGGAAGGACGTGAGAACACAGAATGCATCCTAATGAGAATTGAGATGTATGCGTTCTTGCTTAACTGACCGCATAGTTACAGCATAAGCAGCGGCCAATGAACAATAAATATAACATAACATTTACAAACAAATGTCATATCTTATTAAAAAATTTCATACTATTATAGATAGCTTTTTATTTTCATATAATTGTATATCGTTTTATTTTACAGCGTTATATTTAACTATGACTATGTTAAGTTCCTCTTCAGGAACTCGAGCTGCGTCGGAAAACGCTAGGGGAACGCCTTTCAGCGTGACCGGCTCTGAACCTCGTGTGTAATCAGACCAATAGATGGGCGAGACGTCACGGGCGGGTGACGTAATGACCAGGAAGCTATAAAAGCACGTGCGGTGAGACCAGCGTCAGCTTTCTGTCATTCAGCAAGCGCTCTGTGTGTGTGTCAGTTGTGAGTCTTATTTGGTGTTGTCTGTCCCTTAGAAAGAGAAAAAAATAAAAAATAAAGAGAGATAGAAAACTAAAAGATGTCACTGCCAAAAGCACCAAAAGTTGGTTAAATGACCATGGTGTTTGTGTGCTTAACTGGCCAGCAAACTCACCAGCATCATCTCTTCTCAGTGTTGTTCATCTAAAGTGTTCATCAGAGTCTGGATCTAATCTGTAGTCTGGTGTAATGTCTGGTGACTGATTCTGAACACATGATGAAGCTTCAGCAGAGGCTCAGTGTAATAGAGTTATTCAGCCTGAGGGTGGCGCTATGCACTGAATTTTAATATATCCTGATCATTTCACAAAACCATAAAAGTATTTGTTGAGCAATGATTGAGTTTATATAGAGCTCTGTTTTCTAGTGGATGAATACAATGTCAGTACAGACGAGCTGCAGCTGTTGTGCAGTGAACTGAAGACACTGAGCTGTTTGTTTAAGTCATCTTTATTTATATAGTGCTTTTAACAATACAGATTGTGTCAAAGCAGCTTTACAGTATCAAATGGGAAAATAGTGTGCCGATAATGCAAAAGGACAAAACACTCAATTTCCAGTTAAAGGCAGTTCATCATTGAATTCAGAGTGAATTGTATGAATGTGTGTTGTGTGGTGGACCAGTCGTCTGTGTTGTGTTTCCACGTCTTATATTATGTAAAGGTTCACTATCAAATGCAGGAAACTGTGATGTGCAGAATGTTGTCAGTAAAAGTGCAGTATAAAGAAACGGATCTGAGAAACTAACTGTTTGTTTGATTAGATGAGTCTGTAAACGCTGGGGTCTGTTCTTCATGTGTGGATTACTCCGTTAGCTGGATTTGATTGTTGATGATTTAACATGATCCAGGATTGGTTTGTTCTTCGAAGCTCATCTTGGAGCTGTTGTCATAGTAACCGATCCGTTTGCTCAAACCTGCTCCGGATCAAGCTTATTTCAATGTAAACAAGATTAGATTGTATTATTTTAAGTGAAGGTGATACTGAAAATCTGTCCCAACCACTGCTACTTTCTTACAAATGCACCTTATTGAACCAGAAAAATAATTTTGAAAGATAATTTTAAAATAATTTTGAAAATATTAAAAATATTTATAATAATTATAGTATAATCTATAATAATAGATGCAACCAATTTTACTCATTGAGAGGTTTATTATTGAAGGAATAATGATCTCACAGAGATCAGGATTAAAAGATGAAAGAGTCCCTGAGGATCTGACCAGACTGTAGTGTGGATGGATGGAGTCTGTGATCATGATGGTGTTGTGTTTAGCCGCTGCTGTCTCGGGGATGCTGTGTGTTCTTGAGAACATGCTGAAGTTTCATCAGAATGAAGGTTTACAGGTCCGTCTGGATCACGTGAGACTGGAAATCACAAACATAATCAGATTATCTTCATTGTTTTGGATTTGTTTTATGTTCTCAATCTATAACACATTCTGTCGTTTACACACATTCACACATCTGTAAACTTTCATCTTACAGAAAATCTGATGAATCTGTCTGAATGTGAAACTTTAAGACAGGTGTGTGAAGACTAGAATTTCCATAATGAACAAACACTTACAGTCTGGTTTTATTTTCTTCATACTGTCACATCTAACAAGCGTCCGTCTGCTTTTCTCTTGTGTTTCACTGGTTTGTGTCTCATTTCTGGCCTCCATTTTTCCGTCTGTCCTGTTGTTTTTTTTCCTATCTGGTTTCTGATGCTCCAGCAGTTTTCTCCGTGTTATCTCATTTCTACACTCCATCTCTATCTGTTAAATCACACAGATGTCATGAAGAGTTTAGTTGAAGCCAGTGGGTTTAGTTCAAGAGCAAGTTCAGTTTATATCATCCATGTGACTAAAGCAGTAACAGAAAATAGTCAACAGTAGGCATGTAACCATTCACTCAAATCAGTGCAATAGAATTCATGATACTGATTTCACAATACAATTTTCTCACAATTCTTGTTTTAACAAAATGAGGTTTATGACAAATTGTAAATGAAAAGGTGTCCTTTTATTATTTCTCAAACAAAATGCTGCACATTTCTTTGTGAAATTGAAATGTCAAAAAGCAAAAATAAAGTGAAATATTAAAACAAATCCCAAATCAAATAAAAAATAAAGAAAGACATTTCTTCATATAAACAAACTAAGGCTTTGTCTGTGCGTATTGATTAAAATCTGATTGGTTAATCACCACCTTGTTCCAGGGTCAACAAAGATGTTGATCCAGGAACATGTAACACTTGGTAAAATCAGGTTCTGCATGCTAGAACTATATTAATCATGGTTTTTGGTTTTATTTGTAGTAAAACCAGGTTTCATTTTCATAAGGGTTGGATTGTACAGTTTGGGAATTTGAAGCAAAAACAGAATGGTCTGATTTGAGCTTTGTGAAACTATACTGCATAACATCTTAATGAAACTGAAACAGCAGATGGACTGAATGAGATGCACGTTCACTCTCTGCCAGCAGGTGGCGCTTGTGGAACAGCAGTGATATAGTGTTTCCTGGGTTACCGCTGTAAACAAAGCAGCTCTGTGCTAATAAATACTACTTTAAATGCATTATACAGGGGCAAGATGAAAAGAAAATACCATCTAAACGTTTCTGAACACAGTCAGCTCCTCTCAGAGAAACATTCGCATAAATTTCCAATTGCACTGCGAATTGTTTAACATCTCAACCGACTTGAACCGTCACATATTTAAATTTTCAACAGGAGAATCAAAGAAAGATGATTTTGTAAATTGTGACCCTGGACCACAAAACCAGGCATAAGAGTCCATTTTATGAAATTGAGGTTTATTCATAAATGAATAAGCTTTCCATTGATGTATGGTTTGTTAGGATAGCACAATATTTGAAAATCTGGAATCTGAGGGTGCAAAAAAATCTAAATATTGAGAAAATCACCTTTAAAGTTGTCCAAATGAAGTTCTTAGCAATGCATATTACTAATCAATAATTAAGTTCTGATATATTTACGGTAAGAAATGTACAAAATATCTTCATGGAACATGATCTATACTTAATATCCTAATGATTTTTGGCATAAAACAAAAATC
>NW_015660003.1:12252-14681 GCF_001515625.1 Sinocyclocheilus rhinocerous | reverse complement strand
ATGCTGTGGTTCACACGGATGCCTCAACCACCGGCTGGGGGCCCACGTACAAGGGGCTTGCAGTTTCAGGGGTTTGGACGGGGCCCCAACTGCACTGGCACATCAACTGCCTCGAGTTGCTGGCGGTGCACCTTGCCTTGATCCGTCTCAAAGGGCGCTTACGAGGCAAGCATGTACTAGTCCGCACGGACAACACTGTGACCGTTGCGTACATTCTGTACATAATGTACATGACTGTACATTGCTGTACAGTCATAGGCAAAAGTTTTGGCATTGACATCAATTTTGTGTTTTGCAAAAGTTTGCTGCTTAAGCTGTTGTGGTGTTTATTCATATTATTTCTAGATTATTGTGTAGAGTGATCAGATGCATTTTAAATAATTACTTAAAGCTTCATTGGCCAAAAAATGAACTTTTCACAAAAAAAAAAAAATAATAATAATAATAATTTCACTGTTTTTTGATCCTGACACAAAATGACCAGCTAACATTAATTGACTAATCATATCAGCAGCACATGTGAAAGTGTGAATGAGTACTAGTCAGGTTAAATCACTATCATACTAATTAGATTGTAAGAGCAGACTTAAAAAATTTAAAAATTACACGCATGCGCAGTATCACCAGCTCATCGGTTCTCAAATCAGACGTGTCCGAATGAAACGGTTCTCGGTGATCCGAAAACCGATGCAACCGGTTCTTGATTTATAAATTAATTAATTAATTTATTCAATTTTAGCAGATTTATAAATGATTCTCATTATGAATTTGGGAAGATGTTTGTTGCACGTATTGCATTGTCACATCCATGCCTTGTAAAAATTCATAAAAATGTTACTGAGCAACTGACGAGTAACACTGTTTCAGTGCAGATTTTCCTTGCTTTGCACTCTGAACCCTGGCTAACCAGCTCGTGCAGCCCTGTTTGAACACATGTAACTCGTGCGTGTATTAGAAAACATAACATTCTGCAGTTTATTTACTAATTGTTTAAAGGGTCATGAAACCCCAGACTACTTGTTTTGAGATTTTAGCAGAGTGTTTGTGTTGCACATCATAGAAGACAATGTTAGCATCAGATTATTTTAACTGTCGGAGAAAACTGGTTAATTTAAAGATTTTTTGTGCTATTTTCATCTTCCGGGTTTAAAATCTACATCGTGTTGACGTCACAATTTGTGACGTGGCAAAGGACGATTGTACATCGATGACGCGTCGGTGTCTATTAAATTATTCATGAGGTGTTCTTATCCTTTGCTTAATTATTCACAACAGCATGTGTTGATTAGCTGTGACAGAAGTTTCAGACTGTGAGATGACATCGCGCACATTAACTGAGAGAAACGTTCATGGATCGAAGAAGAGTGTTTGTTTTTGCTTTGTAATAAGAGTTCGGCACAAACGCGATTCATTCACTTGGTGATTATAACCGTTTTTACAACTCCGTGACACAACCCCTCAAAAGGCTTATATAAACGCTGCAGAATAAGCCTTAAAAGTTCTCAGAGGTGCAATAGCGCGTTCATATATATGTTTTCGATGCAGAGTGCAAATGGCTGTGCATTTATTTGTGTTTTTAAGTCGATGGGAGCGAAACGAAACTGTCTGAACCTGAAGCTGTGTGTGTTCTGTCTCCACTCTTCCCACTTCCTCCGCTCCGCTGCACCATGCACACTTTTTTTTTAGCGTTTATTAAAACTGTGATGAGAACTGACCCGTGCTGAAACCAGGGGTTTCACTTTCATGACCCTTTAAGGCAATTTCGCTATTTCAGTCATCATACAGAAACCACCCACACCAACACTCTCCTCTTCTCATCAAAGACATGAGTCGGTGTTTGTAATGGTTTTTTGCTCTTTCTCTTTTAAGTGTTTCCACATTACCCACATGTTTGCTGCATTATAAAGAGTGCACACCTCTCACTCTAGGCTGAGTGCTGTTTAATCGTGTCACCAAAAACGTCATGAGCTTTTTTTTGTTATTTCCGGCAGAATAATGTCGGTTGCTGAACATTCGGTGCATCCCTAGTATTAACTTTAACTTCTCAGGTAATATCAACGGTTTGTCTTATTTCAGATGTGGACAAAATTACAACAACAGTGGTTACATATACATATATTTAATTGTTTGATCAAAATTATTGCTTTTATTATTTTCTTAATTTTTGCCATTCTTTATCGAACCAAGCATCTTTAGCTGTATCTTTTTTACATCTGTATTTTTTTCTTTTTCTGAGGGCTTTTCTGACCACTGTAGAAAATATTTAGTTAACTGTTCAGTTGCTAAATTGATACGTCTCTTCTCTTCACTAAACGTAATCAGGAGAATTGAGTCTATCATGTTCTCAGCTTGGGTGCTGTGGAGCGCACGCCCTGTCTTCCTGTTTCAGTTAAAATGACGTCAACACATAGAGTAACGCTGTGTGTTTC
>NW_015660003.1:6218-12241 GCF_001515625.1 Sinocyclocheilus rhinocerous | reverse complement strand
TGTCTATGAAAACTATTTTATAAAACCTGGCACAAAGTATATTTTTCTTGTTGAAGAAAGTCAATTAATTTAAATTCTATTTTTGATCCAAATCAAAAAAATATAGATTTAATCAAAACAAAAATTCTCATTTAAGAAATTTATTTTTTATAGTTTTCTTAGACATAGAAAATATTGTTTGTGCCAAGTTATTTATTTTTCATTGGCTCAAGTTAAAAAATATAGATGTGAATCATTACCCAAATTTTTTTTAATTGGTTGAATGAAACATTTTTTTCAGTGTAATTTCTAAGTTAAATCTATATCAGTTGTTTTATTTTTCCAATTTGTTAGACTAGAAAATTAAGACAAAAGCAAACAAATAAAGGAACATTAATGCAATTTTCTGTTTTATTTTAATTCAATTCCAAATGTTAATTTAAAAACACAAAACAAAATTTTTTTTTTTTATCTGAAAACATTTCCCCATAAAACATGAAAAAACTAGTTTAACAAACTAACATAAAACCGTTTATCTCAGAATCACAACAAACAGCATCAAAACTATATGGTTTTATTCCACTCTGAGTTCACTATATTGGCAGTACTGAATTTTAGGTGCTAACTCACCTTTTCCGAGGTTGAGCATTACCTGCTGAATAAATATAAAGTGCTTTTCATACACTTAGTCCAGGTGCAGAGCATAAATCAGTCTGAAAAAAATGACAGAGGAAGAAACAGATCGATAAAGACATTATCAAGTCAGTTAGAAAATGCTGTTGTCAAATACAAAATGTCGTTCACACCATGTTCTAGAGCTGTTCATGTCCTTGGACCGGGAACTGTGCGTTTCTATGGCAACACTATCAAAAGATGCCTAAATTAATCTGCAGCAGTCAGGCACAGTCACGTGGTACAAGTAGAAGCTCTCAGAAAATTCCCAGATTACAGATGGTAATTATGAGTTCTACAAGGACATGAATTCTTTTTCCAAGTTGGAATCTTGTAATTATGGCAAATACAACATGGGATGAATGCACTTATACGTACCTGGTTTACTGTAAAAAGAGCTGGTCTTTGGGTGATGTCAGGCTTGTCTTGACAACTTTTATGTGAAAAGCAAACATTAAAGTTACAGTCTTTATAAGGGCAGCTTACATTTAATTGTGCAGTGTGCCAGTCAATAAAGTGATCCTCCTCAGAACAGGTCTCAGTTAACCCACATGACATACTGCTGCTCTGGAGATTTGCTGTGAGGTGGCATAAACATGTTAGTGCATAAAGTAATTTAAATGCATGTACATGCCTGATGTGAACAATGACATTGTTTCGTTCTTGTATAACTTCCATGTTTGAACATAGAGACAGGGTTTCATAGACAGGGCTTAGCTTAAGCCAGGACTAGGCCTTGGTTAAATTAGATATTTAAATAACTTTTATAAAAATGTCTTAACTTTACTGGTGTGCATCTTGAGACACGACAAAGGCACTGACATATTTGAAGATGTGTCAGTACAAGATATTTTCAGTTAAGACAGCTTGAACATGCATTTTAGAATGAGACTGGCCTGTGAATCTGAGGGATAATGTTTATATAACGTTAGCTGTGCTCTCTTATCACAGTTATGAGGGCCATACTTACACTTCCAAAGCATCTCTTCCGTTTCTTCTTCCTTCCAAAACAAGATCGTCGTTAAGAGGGCTCTGAACCTAGATAGAACAGAAGTATTAATTAGAATTAATTTAAACGTACTCTTTCAAACAACAGCCATGTCTTTTAAACGTGGTCGTTAAATTATTGCACTCACCATATTAGCGCCACCATCGTGTCTCCTCCGCTGCAATCGCGGCTGCTGTATGAGTAAAATTAACTTACACTTATAAACAACATCAAGTGAAAAAGACGAAAATAATCTCAGTCGGTCTCGTTGGTCCGGGGTTCAAGCGCGGTTTTGTCCGCTGTAGGCGCTTACAAGTAGCTAGCTAACGGATAAGAAATGTACCATCGTTTAGACCAGGGGTAGGCAAGTTCGGTCCTAGAGAGCCGCAGTCCTGCAGAGTTCAGCACCTGAACAAGCTAATCAATGTCTTCAGGATTACTAAGGCTATAGGCAGGTGAGGTTTTTTTCAGGGTTGGAGCTGAACTCTGCAGGACTGTGGCTCTCTAGGACCGAACTTGCCTATGCCTGGTCTAGACAAACAATTTTCGCCGATCACAAACAGTCTCTCGAGGAAAAGAAAGAGCGATAAAAGGTAAATGGCGGGAAATAACGTCCATACAACTAACTTATCTAAAACAAAGTTTCCACCTTCTCATCCACAGCTCGTTGAATTCACACACAATCACACAGTGATAAAACGGCGTTAACTGACTCGCAGCACCAGTGTGAGGAGGCGTGGTCATGATATAATCTTAATAATATGAGTTCATCTAACCTTGATATTTTACATTCGGCAAAACAAATATGTCTTAGTTGAGCTCTTAATGAAAAATATTTATATTTATAAATGTTTTGAACTAAAAAAATATGACTTGAAAAATAAAACAAATAATGGTCAATTTAATTGAAAGACAAATTATTAATTGGATGAAGTACTGTTTGAAAAACTTTTTTCAGTGCAGCAATTCAGAAAAACTGTATTAGAAAATAAAGCACACCTGAGGTGGTGATGCAGCAGTCAACTATTCTGCTTATACTACGGCTACCACACCTCAAAAACTGTGCAGATGTTGTATTTCAAGATATTTGTCCTACTCATAAAATCCCCAGAGCAGCACTGACAACACATTTCTGTACAATTGAAACAATCTTACATACACTTTTAAATATACTCATCATACATAAAAAATACACTTATTAGTTATTTAAAATATAAGATCAATATATAATGAATATATACAAAATGTATTTAAAATGTATTGCCCACATATTTTTATAGATTAAATAATATATTTCAAATGCATCGTAATTATGTTAACATTCCCTTTATATGATATACTTAATTACATGTTTATGGTGTCTTTAAATAGTACAATCAAGTACACTATTACTATGTCATTATAGTAGCACTTTTTCAACATTAAAATATAGCACTTAAAGTACTTAATGCTAAAAGTATACTTACTGTTAAATTGTGAATTTTGGTACACATCTAAACACATATGAATGAAAAATTCAATAGAACTTCCAAATAGAACTTAGTGATGTTATATATAAAAATCTATTTAAAAATCGTTTGTAGCACACTTTAGACAAATGCAATTTTATAACAATTTATCTGACTACACTTAAAATCAATTGAAGTGTTAGTGCTTATTAATGTATTTATATTAAGTGTACTTAAATGGCACAGTTAGGAAAATACTTATTAACTATTACATTACTAACGTATGTTAAATAAACTAAAAATGAACTAAAATCCATTTAAATATCAGTGGTGTTTAGTATAATTTTGCAATTTCACTGAAGTGCTACTGAAGTAGAAATATACTTTTGATTAATGTATTTACAGTGTATAACTTTTACAATTGTATTTAGAAAAAAAATAAGAATGTACTACAAATGTAAATTTTTTAGTGCATTCAAGTATACTTTATTTTTACGTGGGTGTGTCAGTACTGTAGGCTATGTGTGTGTGTGTGTGTGTGTGTGTGTGTGTGTAAGGGGGAGAGATTGGGAGAAAGAGAGTATGTAAAATGGTCTCAATTTCACATCAGCAACTTATATTATGAAAAAGATTGAAAAATTGTGAAGAATTGTGTTCTGTTGCTGAGGGGTGTGTCTCCCTCTGTGTGGAGTGAAAATGTCACAAGATCCTAACAAGCCAAAAGGTATTTAATGTTTTGCACACCAGCTTTGAAGACTTCTTTCTTTGTGGTCTGGGTATAACAGAATTGACATTATTGTCATTTTTGGACTCTAACCCGAAAACTCAAACGCACTGCACAAGTCTTTGAAGCTGGAGATTCTGTTACCAGAAACAACCCCCCCACGCAGTGAGCAAGTATTTTCGTTCTCCACCAAAACTTCCACAAACTGCTGCTGTGTTTCTGTCAGGCAGCTTAC
This sequence comes from Sinocyclocheilus rhinocerous, assembly GCF_001515625.1. Taxonomy (NCBI): domain Eukaryota; kingdom Metazoa; phylum Chordata; class Actinopteri; order Cypriniformes; family Cyprinidae; genus Sinocyclocheilus; species Sinocyclocheilus rhinocerous. The sequence goes on along the minus strand of NW_015660003.1, from coordinate 8,195 downwards.
TCATCTCTCACTCTTAGATTCATCTTTGAGCAATTGATGTTATGTAGCTAGTATTTATCTGAACTGGAACTGAACCTTATTCTGAATTGGATTCTCACTTTAATTATGTAATTGGCATGATACATTCTACCTGACAAATAAAATGTAATATTTGATTTATTGTGAACTCTTCTGAAATTATTATGACTAGCAGATCATGTGGAGGCTCATGTTAATTCAAATCTACGGCCAGGATAGTAAAAACTGAAGGCGCCTGGGTGAATGGAGCAGTAGGCGATTCATCTGTCATCTTTTTTCGCTGATTTAGCACATTGTATGGGAAATTACTAAGTTAACTACACTTTTTATCCAAAGCGAGCAGTAAACGGTGGATTTAATATTAGTCAACCTCCTCTCAACTCAACTCAACTCAAACTTTATTTATAAAGCACTTTCAACACCACGACTGGAACCAAAGTGCTGTACAGAGAAAGATAAGGGGGGGGGTGGGGTTATCTATAATATAAAAACAAATGAAAAATAATAATAGTAAAATAAAAAAAATACAAAAAAAAATAAAATAAAAAATACATAAATAATAATAGTGACAACAGATATCATACACAGCTAAAAAACATTGTCAAAAAGCTAGAGAAAACAAATGAGTTTTAAGCGAACTCTGAAAAACACCCAAAGTTGGAGAAGTTCTAATAGACAGAGTAACTAACTAAGATCAGAACTGGCGAGTTTGTGGTCGTGAAATCTTCTAAAGGGGAACGTGAGACTCAAATGCAGCATCGGGTCCCTGACGAAGAAATAATTGAAAGTATAGGATATTCAAAATAAACAAATATCTAAATTAATACATAATCGATATTTGTGAACAGAAATACAGTCTAAATTTAATGATCACTTGAAATTGGAGTCAGATTAAACACGGAGCTAGAATAAAATTGAAAGTAAATCCTGATAAATTAAGTGAACTTTGCAGAAGACGCAGAATACCTTCAAGCAGACCACTGGACTTCACTCTTGGACCGGCGGGTGGATCCTAACCCTGTATTTGATGCTTATCTTCTTTTTCTTGTTTTGTGATTTTTTTATGGTATTAGAAGTACTTTAATAATAAACAGATCAAGATTTGTTTTAGATGAGTTAATGCATGAAGGTTTAAAATTGTTATCAAATATTCTAATCACTTTTTCGAGTGGTTTCACAATGCTGTCTATAAGATCAATCAGCCATAATAATCCCACATCTTGTCCTGATCTTTGACTCTTTTACTTGCTATTTTACATTGAAATGTAACTAATATTCAGCACAGATCACAACATACAGTACATAAAAACCTTATGTGACTGCGCACAAGAAGTGCTTGTATGAAATAAATGATGACTGATGTATCAGATGATATTTTTAAATGAATATATTTTTGAATATGAATATCAGCCAGTAACTGTGTCCATCTGTCTGACTAAAAGTGCTCTCATCCCTTCCACGTGTCATTCAGCAACATAGTGATAATGCTAGTGTTCATTTTATTTCAGTCATTTGTACATCATTTATCAGTTAAATTTCAATATCAGCATTATATCAGCCGTGAGTCAGAGGATCTGCAGATACCAGGGTTTGTATCAGTCACTGTAAGATCTGGTGGTTTGTCAGTTAAGTATACTGCAGGTGTTATACTTATATACATGAGGAGGAAGTTCTTGCTCTGCAGTGATATTCATGATAACTGTTAAACTGTAGCACAAACAACACACAAACTTCAGGCAAAACCAAGCCTTCTCAGTTTTGGCATGTTTCCTGCTCTTAGAACAGAAGCCCTTTGCTGTTTGCTGTTTGCAGGAGACTTGCTAGTATTAGAATCAAATCCTTTCAGAATATCAGTCTCTCTGTTTTAGAACCAAAGCCCTTTTCTTTCATAATGTACGTCTTCTCATAAGGTGATAACAATCCGCATTCTGAACCATTTACAGTTTTTTTTTTTTTTTT
>NW_015660003.1:0-5723 GCF_001515625.1 Sinocyclocheilus rhinocerous | reverse complement strand
TGTTAAACTTTTAGACTCTTTTAATTTGACTCAATATGTGAAGCAGCCCACCAATGACAATGGGCACACGCTTGACCTTGTGCTTTCTCATGGATTCTGTGTGGATGATGGGAATTTGATTGATTTTGCAGAACACTAGTGAACACTAATATCTTAGTGCTGCATTTGACCACAACATTCTTTTGAATATACTAGGTAGTTATGTTGGCATTTCGTGAAATTGCACTGGCATGGTTCAAATCATACTTATCTAACCGTCATCAAGTCGTAGCAGTGCACGAAGAGGTATCATATCAATCACAAGTACAGTATGGAGTGCCACAAGGCTCAGTACTAGGACCTTTAATAATTCACAAAACTAACGGAAGGCATAGCTGATATAAAAAAATGTGATGACTAGTAATTTTCAAATGCTAAATTGTGAAAAGAAAAAAAAACTGAGATGTTGATTATCGGAACAAAAAACTCTGCATGTAATAAAACATTTACATTTAGTCATTTTGCCGACGCTTTTATCCAAAGCGACTTACAATTGGGGGATACATAAAGCGATTCTTCTTAAAGAGGCAAACAGACACAGGAAGTGCTCGTAATACCAAGTTTCAGGCATTTGTTCAAATAAGTACAAGCTAGAAAGAGAAGGAATAAATAAAGAATAAAGAAAATTAATTTTTTATTTTTTTTAAGATGAAGTCAAGTAGCGTTTAAAGAGATGAGTTTTCAGCTGTCGCTTGAAAATGGTCAGGGATTCAGCATTCCGGATAGGGGTGGGGAGATCGTTCCACCAGCCAGGAACGGTGAACGAGAATGTTCTGGAAAGTGATTTTGAGCCTCTCTGTGATGGTACCACGAGGCGTCGCTCACTAGTGGATCTCAGACTTCTGGAGGGGATGTAGATTCGTAGTAGTGAGTGGAAGTAGGCGGGTGCTGAGCCTGTGGCTGTTCTATATGCAAGCATCAATGTCTTGAACTTGATTCGAGCCGCAACCGGTAGCCAGTGCAGGGAGATAAAGAGAGGTGTAACGTGGGCTCTTTTGGGCTCGTTGAAGACCAGTCGTACCGCTGCATTCTGAATCATTTGTAGAGGTTTGATTGTGCTTGATGGAAGTCCAGCCAGAAGAGCATTGCAATAGTCCAGCCTAGATATGACAAGGGCCTGGACAAGAAGTTGTGCAGCATGCTCCGTTAGAAAGGGCCTGATCTTTCTGATGTTGTGCACTGCAAACCTGCAAGATCGAGCGGTCTTTGCAATGTGGTCTTTGAAGGTCAGCTGGTCATCAAAGGTTACACCAAGATTTCTGACCGAAGTTGATGGGGTAATTGTAGAAGAACCTAGCTGGATGGAGAAATCATACTGTAGAGTTGGAGTGGCAGGGAAGACAAGAAGCTCAGTCTTTGCCAGGTTGAGCTGTAGGTGATATTCTTTTATCCATGCCGAGATGTCCGCCAGGCAGCCTGAGATCCGTGCAGTTACCGTTGGATCATCTGGTTGAAATGAGAGATAGAGCTGAGCATAGCAAGCATAGCAATGGTAGGAGAAGCCATGTGCCTGTATGATGGGACCCAGTGATGTCGTGTATAGGAGGGGTCAGGATTCAAACCAGCGAAGTGGAATCCCTGTGATGCCCAGTGAAGAGAGGGCAGACAGGAGGATCTGATGATTGACAGTGTCAAAAGCAGCAGATAGATCCAGCAGAACAAGAACTGATGATTTGGAATCAGCTTTTGCAATCCACACGGCTTCCGTGACTGACAGTAGCGCAGTCTCAGTTGAATGGCCACTCCTGAAACCTGACTGGTTAGCATCCAGTTTGTTGTTCTGTGAGAGAAACAATGATATCTGGTTGAAATATATGATATCTGGACTTATGCCGCGGATCAAAAACCCAATGCAAGACAGACTCAGAGTGCGCTTGCTTGCTTTTTCTCCTTTCACCGTGTTAATAGCACTCCACCTTGTGCTCACACGCTCACCATCAAAGCGATCGGTCATCCAGAACTCAACCACTCAGTTGAAGCTTCGTAACTCTGCAGAACTCAAAGTCTTGCCAAATAAGACTCTCTCAGAAGAACTTTGACTTGCTTCTTCGCCTTTCGCCGTGTTAAGAACACTCCAACTTGTGCTCACACGCTTACCATCAAAGCGATCGGTCATCCAAAACTCAACCACTCCGTTGAAGCTTCGTAACTCTGCAGAACTCAAAGTCTTGCCAAATGCCAAAATGAAACTCTCTCAGAAGAACTTCGAGGCTCCTCCGTAACCCGGCAACCAACCAATCACCACCGAGGGCTTCCCCAAAAGGACGCCATCCAGACGTCATCTCAGCAACCAATCAGCAACAGAATTTCCTCAAGCAGCCAAACAAGGAAACTCAGCTTTCCAGCTGTCACCCAACCCCAAGTAAACAAACAAAGCTTCTATCTGCTGAACTGGTGCCGAGATAATTTTAAGCAGTAAACATAAGCCAAGTCTCTGCTTTATGAATTTTCTCAGGTTGCAAGTAAAAGAACTGTAGCGAATATCTTGCTAAAACTTTGGGCTTTCCTCAGAACTCCGTTAACATAATTTCCCTGAACCTTTGTGTATATGTGTGTGTGTGTATGTGTGTTTTAGCTTAATTTAATGTAATCTAGAATAGCCAATAAATTCTTGTTTCATTGATAAAGTATCATTGTCTTGTGTTGTAATTTTAAAGTTAAACCTTGCCAAGATCTTGTTACCTAGCTCGTAGCTTATAACTTATCAAAGCACGTATTAACCCGTGGCCAGGGAAAATACAAATATTCAAATTGTTAAAATATACTGAGGTTAACCTCTCGCTGGACGACCGTTGATAAAGTGTAAACTATCAAATTGGAAATCAGTTCTAATCAGGTTGACTTCGAATTTTCAGATTCGATTCCATTCAAAACCTGAGCTAGCATAATAATGATTAATTCCCTAAGAAGAGTAATCTGATATTACAGTGCAGACAGTTGCACCACCTGACGTTTTGGAGGTTTGAGATACCAAAGCATAAAATAGATCATAGCAAATAATTTCAGCAGTTTGCACATATTAGTAAGAATAAGAATAAGAACATTAGTTCATCAGTCCTTCTCTCTGTGAGATTGGCCTATACTCAAAATATGTTTCAGCTATTTGAAGACTAAAATGGCTTCACAGTTGGTGGAATTATGAGTATGGCCCTTTAAAATGACCCTTGAAGTTTAGGCTAAACTATAAAAGCTTGTAAACCTTGAGAAAAGAAGCATACTGTGATTCTCCATATGATTACAGAAGACTGCGTTGTTCATCATCAGTATTACAGCTCAGAAAATCACAGGCACATCTGCTTTAGAGTTTACTTTACAAGAGAATTGTTGCAACTTATATATAATAAAAAATATATACTAAAAGACCTTCAGGAAAAATTTAAAAATGTTTTTTCTTTTTTGTCTATCACCATAAACTATCATGAGGGTTTTCTACAATTCCAAAATTAATCAATTAGTGAAATTATTCTGGAAGCGTTATGTTAATATTAGTCATGCCAATAAAGCTCAACTGAATCGAATTGAATTTAATTGAATTGAGAGAGAGAGAGAGAGAGATTTGAGATTTGAGATTTCAAGCCACTTTTATTACAATATACAACAGTATATTGTATTATATACATTACTAACGCTGTTAAATCCTGAATCTTAATAGATTTTAATTATTATAAAAAATAATTAAAATCTATTAAGATTCTGGATTTAACAGAGCTAGTTAACACTGCCTTTAAATCATTGCAAACCCCATGATCATTTCTTTCTTTTCTTGTAGTATGAATTGCCATTTTTGCATGTCCCAATACAAAATTAAACAACTGACACTGATACTTACGACTCTGTGAATATTTAAAACCACAAATAAACACCTTCATTGAAAAACACTCATTAAAGCAATTAAAAATAATATTTAAAACAATAAATAAGGGTGTCAGTCTTGAACACTGCATAAATGCTTGGAAGACAGTTTCCTTTTGTGAACAAAAAGAACAGTTTTGATCAATATCCGGGTTAATAACAGAAACAAAAGTGTTCACTGCAATAACAACATCTCCAATTCTCTTAGATAATGGTGATGTAATGTGGTGTTTTAGGTTGTGTTTCTTGTTCATGTTTTCCTGTCTTTTATTTTGTAGTTTGATTCACCCTGTTTGTGTCATGCTTCCCTTGCCCTCATGTATTCATGCCATTGGTTCCTCTGTTCATTGTGTCATGTTCTGATTGGTTGTCTAGGTCATGTGTCTTGTTTCCCATTTGTTTGTTCATGTCATGTGACCCTCTTTGTTTGATACAAATAGCCCTCATGTTTCCCATTGTGCCTGGTCGTGTATTGATGTTGTAACCCGCTGTCAGTGAGTCTAGTCTGTTCATGCCTCGTCAAGTCTGTTCATGCCTAGTCAAGTCTGTTCATGCCTCGTCAAGTCAAGTCAAGTCTGTGTTTCTAGTCTTCATTTATTGTTTGGATGTTTGGATCACGTCTGTGAATAAACTGCACATGGGTTCTTCACTACGCTCGCCTTCAGTGGACTGATTCGTTACAGGTGACTTATACAATACTCTCCACTCAAGTTTTTCACTCTTTCAAATGAAGCATACCACGCCAAGGAGGATCAATTTTTTTTATCCAAGGTCTTCTTATTAAAGATTTGAACACAGATTTTGTAACAGACCTTTCCAGAAGTAACATCTGAACTCAGCACAATCAAATTGTTAACCTCTAAGAAACAGCCTCCACAATTGTCCATTAAGGGAGTTAAATATAACTCGGGAAAAGAATCAGTACAATCTGGATTAATAAACCCCAGTGAGTAATCCAATAACAATTTCAGTTCTTTTTCAGACAAAGCGGTCCTCCACTTGTCAAGTGCTCTGGTGACCAAACGAGTAGATCTCAACCCCAGCTTCTCAGTCACTGAACTCACATCTATAAAGTTAGCTCCAGAGTTGAGAAGATTCTCTTCTGTCACAAAGTAACTCAGTTCACTGGACAAGGCCAAACGTGAGTCAAATATTAACGGCTCGTGCAACAGCCAGAACAAAGAGTTCACAGTCCTCCTCTTTGGAATCTTGAACAAGGCCCACACTTTAAAAAGATTTGATAAAAAGCAGGAAACTTGGAGAGTTTCAGCTTCTGAGGATCACAGTGAGGCTCTATCCAATCCTAGTCCTTCAAACCCTCTCAGTGTAGAGGTTTGGGTTCTCTGAGCCTGTTAAAAGTCTTTGTATGCACTGAATGTTTGTAGATGCACCAGTCCAAGTCCTCCTTCTTCTTTAGGAAGTTTCAATACACTTTTTGGTACCCAGTGCAGCTTGTCCCAAAAAAAGTCCACTAAACATGACTGAATCTTTGATCAAAGATCTGCTGGGGGATCTATGCAACTTTTGCCTGCCATTTATACAAGTTTAATCTATAAACGTTAGCCAAGAGAGCAAATAACTTGGTTAGAGGGAGGACCAGCTTGATTTTGGTGCTCATGGAAAACATAGAAAAAATATAGTAGAAACAGTAATTACTATTTAAAAACATTACATGATTAAAAACTAAGTTTACAGGTCTAAATCTTGGGTTGTAACTCGATTGAATCCACTATTTTGCTTAATTTTTTTTCTTTACAATAATTACAATTATGACAATAAACGACAATGAACACACTCCACACACACACAGAATCAGTGGCAGTAAATAAGAA
>NW_015660002.1:74456-86940 GCF_001515625.1 Sinocyclocheilus rhinocerous | reverse complement strand
GTGTGTGTGTGTGTGAGTGAGTGTGTGTGTATGTGTGTGTGTGTGAGTGCATGGTGACTAAAAGCAGCTTCTCTGTAAAAATCTTTTTTTCTACTTTATCTCTAACTCTTCTCCATATACATATGAATACAAACTATAATAGTATCTCAATGAAAAGAAAATAACATTTTGAATAATGAAAATAGTTTTTTATGGTTTAAGTTTTAATTTTAGTTTTGTTAACTAACAATGCAATTTGAAATTCATAAAAGGCATGTTACTTTTATAATTTTGTTTGTTATGTATGCAATAATAATTATTGACAGTTTTTAGATGCATTTTAAAAGAGCTCTCAGTCGAATGAAAATGTTAATTAAATTACTTACTAGCTATGCTGAATTTATATAAACTAATGTCAGTCATAAATCATTTTTGCCAAGAAAAGATGCCTTAAACATTACTAATAACTGACATGATTGTAGGTTATGAATAAGTCAGCGAATAGACATAAAGTAGCTTACATATATATGGTCCTTATGTTGTGTTTTATTTGCAGATCATTGAACAGTAATTCACTCATTTTCATCAACACTGAGCTACAGAAAGTCACATTTCAGAGTTTATAAAGAGTTTCCCTTGACATGCATGCGCTCCTTCAAAGTCAATCATGAGAATTCTTTGCATTTCCATCAATGAAAATTCATTCTATCAGAGGCGGTATTTGTACATTACAAGGACTATAAATTCATAAAACACTACATTCATAAAACCGAAAGGCTTTTAGGTCAGCCTTGAGGACATATAATTAGTATGTCTCTTTTTGTAAGACTTACATTTTTTTTTTGCGCTTTAAAGGACTTTTATTTTGCAGTCGAGCGTGTCTACTCGTGAGTTCCTGTGAAGCGGCGCTCTGATTCGGCGGCGGGAGGAAGTGATGTCACGTGTTGTGGATTGAGAGGGAGTTTGTAAGCGGGTTCGTCTCTCACAGACTACAATAAACCACACAAACCGGTTTTCGTGATCTGGATTTCGGTACAGTGTTCTTAATGTAATGTATTTGAGTCTCTGAATGCTTCCAGCGCGGTTTCTGCCGCTTTAGTGAGCGCTGTAATGCGGCTCTATTGTTCGCTAGCAGTGAAGCATGCTAGTTAACTCGCTGAACTAGTCGTTTATATGGCACTCCTTTTATATAAACTAACGTTAGACCAGCTTAATTAGTCGTTTACCTAAACTAGATCAGGTTATCAGCTGGTCCTGATGATTGACAGCTGGTCAGTCTCAATATAAACACAGTCTGAGGAGAAATATTAACTTTGCATCTTTAGTGTTTCAAAATTTTATTTATTTATTTGTTGTTGTTGTTGTTGACAATGATTTAGTTTGCTGTTGATCTGTTTATTATTGTGTATTTCTGGAGGGGCAAAATACTTGAGATTTATGTTGCATTTCATTGACATTTATGTCAAGTATTTGAGTAGAATATGTTGTGGTTTTTAATCTGTAGCATTGTTATCACTCTTCTGGCATTGTTACTCAGTGCCATGGTTAATATCTTACTCTGGTTACCACTGTATGTCATATTGAATAGATTTTACAGTTGTTTACAGTACAATTTGCCATGAATGATGTCTGATTTGTGACCGAATCGTTCTTTTGAGTCGACTCGCAGATCGTTCTAAATGACTTTTTTTTTCTTTTTTTTTTCTTTTTTTGGAAAAACTTATTCAGCAACTTATAAACAACTGGAAAAGTTGTGGGAAAGTGTTTTTCAAAGTGTTGAAACCCTGTTTATTGTAGATCATAGTGTTATCCAGGCTCATGGATAACACTATTTATCCTATAATGATAATATGATCATTTTCACTGTTAAAGAAATGATATCTGTTTGTTGTCCAGTGTTTTCAGGTTTTATGAGACCAGAAGCGAGTGTGTAATTTGAAGAACATGCCTGAAATCAAACTCAAGCATGTCGTGTCATGCAGCAGTGAGGACAATGTAAGTCGTTTGTTTGTTTTTGTTTTGTTTTTTAATAACAGTAAGAAGTTTAATAGCAGTAAGAAGTGGCTTTTCAAAAACTGAAGGCCGCTTTACAATCAACGCACAATAATCTGCAAACCCGAGAAGTCTGTATACGAGTCCGGAGACTGCTGTATTTGTTAAAAGTTTTGAGTTTGATTCATTGAACTCAAATTCTGTTTTACACTGAGGTTTAAATGAGAGCTGCTATTAAAACATCCGTCTGAACACGAGTCTCAAGATGAGGAAGAATCATGAAACTAGTTTGACACGTGTAAATAAAAGCACTGTTTGTTTGTATACAGACCCAATTTATACTGTAAAATGTTTTAATATTATTTATAATTTTTGAAAATAATTTTTAAATATATATATTATTTTTAATTTAATTTAATTTTTTAGATATAAATATATAAAATCATTTTAATTTCCAAAATGGTAACTGGATGCCACTTGCCCTTTTAAGAACTTTATTAATGAATTCTTTAAATGAAATGTTAACCTCTTTGTGTCTCTTGTTTCTCCAGCTGGAAAAGGAAGAGCAAATTCACAGCATAGACATTGGAAATGAAGGCTCTGCTTTCATTGAGGTCCTTGTTGGACACTCCACGTCAGTCAAAGACCAAGACTTTCAGGTGCGTCTTAAAGTTACACACTTTAGCAGCATCAAACAGTTTAAAGAGCTTTAGCTAAAGTTTAGAATACGTGAATTTATTTACAATCCAGATTAGTTAATATTTGATTCAAGTCATATTTATTTTCACATACACATAAATTCAAAGCAGCTTTTACAGTAAATTATGATGTTAATGTTTATAATACCTTAATATCTTCATGCATTACAGTCACATTTATCAGGTTATAGCTATTTTTTTTGTCTTTTGGAAGCTGCATTCAAAATCAACTTGGCTTAAAAAGCATGACGCCTCTGGGTTTCTTTCAGAGATACAGTGATATAAAAATATCTGCGCCGGGTTTTGTAACGTGCAGTGCTCATGTTTATTCAACGAAGTCAAAGCCTTTTGGAAAATATAGTTGTGGCGGTCAGTTTTGATATTGTGGTGGCTGCCACAAATAAATCAATGTATGGGAAACACTGGTTTAGATTGCTTTACATTAGTGAAAATCTTTTGAAAAAATGAACAAAATAAAAAAAAAAATCCAAAAAATCCTTCAATAATAAATCTTTCCATCTTAATTATGAACCAGTTCTACTGAGTACGATAAATATATATAATTAATATTTTATTTATTTATTTGTGACACTTGTTTATTGAGATGCTATTATATTTTTTATTAATATTTATTAATTAATTTTAGAATAATTACTTTTTATTTTTATATTTTCTATTTTATAGTATTTGTTTGTTTTTAACAATTTTGTTGTGTTTTTGTAATTTTTATTTGGGTGTGTGTGTGTGTGTGTGTTATTTTTAATGTCTATTTGTATTCATTTTTATTTTAGTTTTAGTTATGTTAGTACTTTAAGTAAAATGAATTGAAAATGAGAGTGTTTCCCTGGCAGCTAGCTGAAATAAACATAATTTTAAAAAAAAATTGTTTTATTTTAAGTAACAGAAATATAATAAAAACATCATAACCCTGCAACTTATATTTGTGTACATATGTTTGTGTACATTGTGTTTTATTTTTTGTATGGCTGTATATTGCTGTAAACTGTAAATTAGTTTTAAACTGTAAAAAAAAGTTTTTGTTTTTACATTCTAAATCTTATATTTGGTAAGTTACTTGTGCACATTTAGCCAATAAAACGTGTTCTGATTCTGAATAACATGTCATTTTCAGTGCTGTTAATGCATCTTTCTGGTGTTGTAGGTTTTGCTGGTCACGTCGTCCTTCATGTCGCCCACGGAGAGCCGTAACGGCACGAACACAAACCGCGTGCGTTTCTTCGGGCCGAGCCAGCTGGTGAAGGCCACGGCGCAGGAGAAGTGGGACTGTGTGAAGATCGTGTGCAGTCAGCCGTACAGCAAGGTGAACATGTCACGATTCACTCTCCAAACCCGTATGCACCACTCATGTGTGTGAATGAGTCTTTATCCTGTGTTTGTGTGCAGTCAATAGCGTACGGAGTTGCCTTCATAAAGCTGCACTCTCCTCCGGACGCTAACGATGTTCCTGTCTCGACTCCTCCAGTGAGTGCTGCTCCTCTGGCGTCCCGCTGTTTGACGGCGTGAGCTCTGACAGATCTGTTCACTCTCTCACTTTGAATCACAATTTTTACTGCATTTTTGATCAAATAAATGCGTCCGACCCCAAACTGTTTGACGGCGTAAGCTCTGACAGATCTGTTCACTCTCTCACTTTGAATCACAATTTTTACTGCATTTTTGATCAAATAAATGCGTCCGACCCCAAACTGTTTGACGGCGTAAGCTCTGACAGATCTTTTTTCTCCTGACAGAAACTCACTAAACTGGGTCAGTTCAGAGTCAAAGACGAGTCGCCCTCCTCTGGCTCCAACATCCAGCCGGGAAGCCTGTTCTTCAGTAGAGACAGCTCCACTAAAGCCAGCACAGGACTCAAGGGTAACGCACATTACAGTATTAATGGAAACTGTTTGTAATGAATCCATGCATGATGTTTTATGGTTGATCAAAATTACACAGCCCTGCATATTTGCTGTATGAAATCCAACACTCGTTTCTTACCTATTTTGAGCTGCTGATTCCAGAAATAACGTATGTTTTGCTGGAACACGTCACACTTTCTCACAAAATAAGATTTGTGTGGTAAAGAAGTCTTGTGTTATTCCTTAATCAGCAGAAAAACACACAAACACATGATTCCTGTCTGAATCTGAGCCAGATTACTACTATTTAATCAATTCTCAGCCCATGAGCAGATGTTTTCTGCTTTTATGGCATCCAAACAGACACAGAAAATCACAGATTTTGTGCAAAATGCTTATTTTGTAAAGTTCTTTGACAGTCTATTTAAAATTTGAACATATTTTCCCTCTCCTTTAAGTTAAATGATTCATTCTGAATTTTTCTTTTTGTCATTAAAAGTGAAACTTTTGATATTAGACTGCTTTTGTCATTTTTAAAAGTGCATAAAAGCTGATAAATATATGTAATTTGTAAAATCTTCATTCTTATTTTGTAAAAAAAACTACATGATGGAAATTTTTATTGATATTTTTCAACTCAGCGTCATCAAATTAGGTCATATTAGGCAAGTTTTTCAGATTTTTTTCTTAAGATGCAGGGCAGCTTTTGCTGGTATATATTGTGCACATGGTCTAAAATGATCTATTCATTCAGAAAATGATACTGATATGATGCTGTTACTGTTTCTTATGAAGTTGATCTGTTTTGTTTTCCCACCAAAGCCAGATTTGAGTTTTGTGTCCTGTGTGTAAACAGCAGTAAATGTAGTTAATATAGTAATTTAATTTCTCTCTCTACCTGTTTGTTTCCACCAGTGTCTCCTCAGAATGACAGACTGAGTTACGCCGCTGCTGCTCTGAAATCTGAAGGTGCGTCCACACAGACGTCTCCCAGCAGCTCACAACAGGTACCTGTGCTTATTTTTCAAGAAATTAAAGAAATTATTACTTTTATTCATCAAGGATGCATTAAATTGATCAAAAGTGACAGTAAAGACATTTATAGTGTAACAAAAGATTTCTATTCCAAATAAATGCTGCTCTTTTGAACTTTCTGTTCATCTGTGAATCCTGAAAAATAAAACGTATCACGGTTTCCACAAAAATATTGTGCAGCACAACTGTTTTCAACATTGATAATAATCAGAAATGTTTCTTATTTCTATTTTAAATAAATGCTGTTCTTTTTAACTTTATATTCTTCTGTGAATCCTGAAAAATAAAATGAATCACGGTTTCCACAGAAATATTGGGCCGCACAACTGTTTTCAACATTGATAATAATCAGAAATGTTTCTTGAGCAGCAAATCAGCATATTAGAATGATTTCTGAAGATCATGTGACACTGAAGACTGGAGTAATGATGCTGAAAATACAGCTGCACATCACAGAAATAAATTACAGTTTAACAGATATTCACATAGAAAACAGCTGTTTTGAATCACAATAATATTTTGCAATTTTTACTGTATTTTTGATCAAATAAATGCATCCGACCCCAAACTTCTTAACAGTAGTGTATTTGTTAATAAGTCTCCTGGGCTCCATCTCTCTGTGTTTGAACTCCCTAGTGTTTCTTTATTAGGGAACTGAGCATGAATTGTTTCTATATAACCATATTCCTGTCCTCTTAACTAATGAGCAGCTCATTTAACTTCCTTATTAAATTAGCTCCAGCGCTTTGACCATAAATCATCTCTCCGATGCGAACCAGAGCTCAGTACACGATGCTGGTGTCTTTGTGCTGAAGCAGCAGATATTTTGTAGTCACCTGCAATGGATATTGACCTTTTATAGCGTTCCAGAACTATATCCCTATAATTGGAACTGAGAAACTGTGAATCTCAGCAGGATCTGAGATGAAGATGATGCACCTGCTGTAGGATGGAGGTTATACCTGTAAGACGTTTTTCTGTGCACAAATGCAGATGGATGAGTGGATGATGCTGTACCTGTCAAGCTCCAAACAGCACATCAGAGTATCTTAAAGAAGCGTAGTTCTTTGAGAACCGCTGCTCAATGTTTCCTGATGTTTTTCTCATAGGCTCCTGTGAAGAGGAAGTTTGAGTTCAGTAAAGAGCGTCTGGAAGCCGCCGGTCCTCCGCCCAAAAAGCCCAGTTCATCTGCTTCTTCTGAACCAAACTCTGCCACACCGAAGTCTAAAGCAAGAACCGGAGCAACTCCAAGTCCTGTCAGCAGCGGTAAATGAAGAGATTAATTCATATTCACCGAAAACATGAAGTCAGTGGTTCTCAGAAACTAGGAGTGTCCTGGGATTAAAATAATTATAATTGAAATACATTTTTGGATTGAAGAAGTTTTAAGAGCTGAATGTTCTTCTGCTCTTTTAAGCAGATTTTTCAGTCATTCCAGATTCACTTTATTTACTGGATCTTTTTTTTTTTTTACTCCGTTTTACCTAAAAAACATTTCAGAACTTGACATAACTACACAATTGTATATTCATTATAAAAATAGCATACGGTTTTATAAAAGGTCTAAAAATGAAAATGTGCTCACCCTCAGTTCATCCGAGATTAGGATGAGTTTTTCTTCATCAGATTTGGAGAAATGTAGCACTGCATCAGTGTCTCACTGCAAGTGAATGGGTGCCGTCAGAATGAGAGTCCAAACAGCTGATAAAAACATCACAATAATCCACAAGTAATCCACAGCACTCCAGTCCATCGGCTATACAACTGCTTAAATTACACTTAATGAAGTTTTTATAATAAAAGTTACAATTACATAATTATATTTCTACTTCAATTCGGTTTTTTTTTTATTTAAACATTTAAATGGCTGTCATAAAAAATATAGCCTAAATTAAACATTGAAGAACAGTAAAAATGATAATGAATATACTGAATTATATGGTGCATATATTTAGCAAAATGCCCCTCTCTACAGTTTATTTTTCTAGCTGACTAATGAGTTTATAGTCACCGAATAACGTTATGTTTGTTTCTGAGGTAAATGTGACGTTACGTGACACTGTTTACAAGCCGTTATATTGACGTCTTTGCGCGGCTAAAACATTAATTGAGAGATTACATGAGACAGGATAAGGATTGTAAAGTTGTACTCTTTCTTTTAGCTTACCTTCGGATGTTTAGTCATGTTTATTTTGTGCTGAAACTGGTATGAATTAAACAGCACCAAAACGGCATTTATTGTTTGAATACTGCAATACAACGGACAGAATTTGAGATCTGAGACTTTGTTTCATATTAAAAGCACCAAAGCACAATGCTTATTGCGAAATATTGGAATTGGAAGTGCCCTTCAATATTCCGTCCATTAACTGAAAACAGGCGAGACTAATCGATTCTTGGGATCTAAGAATCGATATCGTTTCGTAAAAATGAGATTCGATTAAAATCGAGATATCGATATTTTTCACCCAGCCCTAGTGGTCGACTGACATTGGCCGATATAATTTTATTTATTTTAATTCATATTTAAGAAATTTAAAATCATTTAAAAATGGATTAAAAAATAAATGTGTAAAATAAACAAACTTATACTTCAGATGACAAAGTATTTTTCACAAATAAATAAATGTTTAATAAAAATGTAATTAGAAAGGAAGTAAACACTGTAACCAACAGGGCACTCAGTATTCTGGGAAGTTTGTGTGCATTGGGAATAATATTTTTTCAAATAAAGCCAAGGTAACACTCATGTTACATACAGCACACAGTGAAAATGACATGAATATGGCAGCGGGCAAATGCATACAGCGCAGCATAATTTGAAATCACGAGTTTAAAGTTTGTCGATCGCGCGTCTCCAGTGAAGCTGAACTCTCCCCTGTCCGTATTCAATTCGCACGGACCGACCGTCACAGAACACGCGATCATGCAATAAACAAATGTGATTCACAAGATCTCACACAGTCATATTAGATTTTTTTGCACCCTCAGATTCCAGATTTTCAAATAGTTGTATCTCAGCCAAATATTGTCCTCTCCTAACAAACCATACATCAATGGAAAGCTTATTTATAAATATGTATCTCAATTTCAAAATATTTACCCATATGACTGGTTTTGAGGTCCATGGTCACACATATACACAAGATCTCACAGCTGGATTCGACTAAGTTTGCAAGGTTTGTGAAATTAAATGTTCATTCAAAGATTTGTTTAAATGATATAAATGCGTAGTTGCTGAAAGCTGACGGTAAATGAGGAAGTATTATAATGTTTGCCTTTCTATTACTACTAAAAGCAATAGTTATAATACTTTTTTTGTATGAATTTAAATTCCTTTGTTTAACAGCTCTATCTGATTATTAGATGGACTTCTATCCGTGTTAGACAGAACTGTTAAACAACAACAGCGAACTAGAGGGAGTCAGGGAGAATGTCAAAATAAAAGTCCCGCCTCGAACGCATCGGCCGTCCTGAAAAACTTATCGGCCGATGCCGATACTTGAAAAATGCCAAATATCGACGATATATCGGCCTTGGCGATATATCGGCCGACCACTAGTTTAGAGTCTCATGACGTGATTCAGCGTTCAGAACCGCCTCGTGTTTGTTCAGAGCTTTTGTGTCTCTTCTGCAGCTGTGCTTTCGCCAACACGCCCAAATACAGTCAGGTGAAAGCAGCCGGAGGCGTCATCGTCAGGAAGGAGTGGGTGATGGACTGCCACAAAACAAAGCAGAAGATTTCCTTCAAACGGTGAGCATTATTGGTGGCTGTCAACTGATGTGAGTTCATATCGTGAGAATCATGGGAACTGCTATAGTGCATGTTGAGTTTTCTAGTAGCATCATTCAGGTCAGTGGTGTTATACTTAACTAAAACGGAAAATATTTAAAAGAAAAAAAATGTTAATTGAAATAAGCTAAGTATTAGTTGAAAAACTTTATAATGTTGCCTTAGGAGCTAACTGAAAAAAAAGTAAATACTAAAATGACTAAATCAGAAATAAAAATAAATTAAAGTTAAATAGAAATATAAAAAAATCCAAAACTAATAAAAATACAAACGCACAACAAAATTACTAAAACAAACTGAAATAAAATAAATGCACGACAAAAACTGAAATAACAATAAATTAAAGCTAAATAACAAACATAAAAAACAAAAACTTATAAATGACAAAAGACCACACAAAATTACTAAAACTTAAATAAAAATAAAGCAAAATATAAAAAACAAAAATGATACAAATGACAAAAGCACAACAAAATTACTAAAACTAAAAGTGAAATTAAAATAATGAAAGCTAAATAAAAAAAATAGAAAACGAATACTAATAAAAATGACAAAAGCACATAAAATTACTAAAACTCAAATAAAACTAAATAGAAATATAAAAAATAAAACTAATGCAAATGAAGAAAGCACAACAAAATTACTAAAACTAAAAGTGAAATTAAAATAATGAAAGCTAAATAAAAAAATATAGAAAACGAATACTAATAAAAATGAGAAAAGCACACAAAATTACTAAAACTGAAATAAAACTAAATAGAAATATAAAAAATAAAACTAATGCAATTGAAGAAAGCACAACAAAATTACTAAAACTAAAAGTGAAATTAAAATAATGAAAGCTAAATAAAAAAAATAGAAAACGAATACTAATAAAAATGACAAAAGCACACAAAATTACTAAAACTAAATAGAAATATAAAAAATAAAACTAATGCAATTGAAGAAAGCACAACAAAATTACTAAAACTAAAAGTGAAATTAAAATAATGAAAGCTAAATAAAAAAAATAGAAAACGAATACTAATAAAAATGACAAAAGCACACAAAATTACTAAAACTAAATAGAAATATAAAAAATAAAACTAATGCAATTGAAGAAAGCACAACAAAATTACTAAAACTAAAAGTGAAATTAAAATAATGAAAGCTAAATAAAAAAAATAGAAAACGAATACTAATCAAAATGACAAAAGCACATCAAATTACTAAAACTCAAATAAAACTAAATAGAAATATAAAAAATAGAACTAATACAAATGAAGAAAGCACAGCAAAATTACTAAAACAAACTGAAATTAAAAAAGCTAAGTAGAAATATATATATTTTTTAATGACAATCACAATAAAATTATTAAAACTGAAATAAAAATAGATTGAAGCTAAACAAAAAAAAAGACAAAAGCACATACAATTGCTAAAACGTAAACTAAAATGAAAACTAAAAATCTTAATAAATGCTATAAAAGTATATAAATAATACTAAAATAACACTGATGTACGTGCAGTTATCATTTCTGGCACGAGGTGGACTGAATGTCTAGTGTTTTCTGGCAGTCTGTGTAATTGTGAAGAAGTGCAAAGTTAAGGCAATTAAGTATGCTTTAATTGCCTTATATGCAAGAACCTTCAAAATGGACCTCGGGATCTAGACTACAGTACTACACAGATCTGGCTCTGCATTAATATCAGATGAGATTTGCTAGTGATGCACTGGCTCTGATGATGTGCTGCTCGTTACTTGACAGTCTTTAGTGACCCATCTGATTGTGCAGTTCCTTTAAAGTGTGCATGAAGCAAAAAGTGCTCTAATGAATGATTGAAGTACTGAAGTCTCTCTCAGCAAAGGCTGCATGAGGTCTGAGTTTCTCTAAAGAGCTGATCGCTGCACATCAGGGGTTATTTGTGGCTGATCATGCAGTCATGTTTTGTGGCATTGCTGCTGCTGTTTCTGCTTTCATTGCATCAGTTGTGTGGCGTTCGTTCTCCAGTCTTTCTGCAGGTGGGTTTGTGTTGAACTAAACAGCCGTGACTTCAGTCAATTCATTAAATGAGCGCCTTCATTCATTGGCTAGACTGTGCAATACTACTTTGGCTGTATCAAATATTCACAGTGATTTTAATGGGAATATTTTATATATGCAATTTCGTACATATTGCAATATTTTATTTAATGCACTTTTTATTTTTCATGATAGAAAGATATATATACTGGCATTGAGGGTAAATATTGTTGTTTATAATTTAAGTATTGTTATACTGGCACAACTAAATGTAAACAGAACAGTTAAACAATAGAACTTTTCCAAAACAGTTTGGAAAACATGCAGTGATTATTTGAACCATATTTTTACTTTATTGTGTATTTCAGTATTTTAAATCTACTTAACAAATGGATCCTCTGATCAAAAACAGGATATATATATAATATTATTATTATTATTTATTTTTTATTTATTTATTTATTTTTAAATGACAAAAAACACTATGGAAGCCCGTTTCCGCCACTGAATATAAAACAAAACAAGGTAATTGTGACTTTATATCCACTATCCAGCAATTGATTTTTTTTCTCACAATTCTGAAAAAAGAAGTTGTGAGTTATAAAATCCAATTTTGAGGAAAAAAAAGACTGTTTTTATATATCTTGCAGTTCTGACTTTATAACTGAGGAAAAGGTCAGAATTGTGAGATTAAAAAGTCAAAAAAATAAATATATATATATTATAAAAATTATATCTATTTTGATTATTGTCAAAAGTCAGCAATATATTGTTTAGTTTGTGTTTTTTTTGTTTTTTGGTATGTTGCCCAGCCCTAATGATTGTTATAACAGTGCTGCTTGATAAAAGCCCAGTGCTGAGCGTGTTTTGTGTGTTTATCTGTTCAGCAGTGGGTTTGTTTAGCCGGAGGCAGCCGTGTTCTTCTGTGCCGGCTCTCCATTGTGTCTGCTTCGAATGCCCACCTCACATTATGTATTCTGTATTTAAAAGCTGCATCTGCCATGAGTAATTAAAGCAGACACTTCCTTTGAAGATGAGGAGGGTGCATCTGTCCACACACACATCTCTCCAGCACTCAATCACACACACACACACACACACACACTCGCACACACTCACACACAC
>NW_015660002.1:71981-74162 GCF_001515625.1 Sinocyclocheilus rhinocerous | reverse complement strand
TCACACACACACACACACACACACTCACACGCAATCACACTCACACTCACACACCCACTCACACACACGCACTCTCACACACACGGATCAGCTCAGGTGTGTGTCCTTGCAGAACCTCCGAACTCGTTTTTCAGCAGTGGAAGTGTGTTTTCACTTTTCTGTTATTCCCAAAAATACTTCTGCTTGATAAAAGCAGACATTGAGTAATTGCGTTTTTCATGCACATTTTAAAAGAATATCTCACCTAAAACATTTAAAAACATTTCCTTTTTTCAATGAAACGCAACATTTGCATTTATTTAAGGCCCAAATCCCCATTATTTTAAAGGTAAAAGAACATTCTTGACATTCTGCAAATATCTCCTTTCGTTTTTTTTTTTTTTTATATATATATATAACCGTAAGTCATGCAGATTTATATAGAAGCTGATTTCCTCCACCAAAAATATAAAAAAGGTAGTTGCGACTTTATTTTGCATTTCAATTTTTTTTTTCTCAGAATTCTGAGTTTGCATCTCACAGTTAATAACTCAATTGCAATATATAAAGGTTATTAACTGTGAGGTGCAAACTCGACTTTATATTATAATCTTGTAAGTCTGAGAAAAAGTCTGAATTGCAAGATATAAACTTCACCACAAAATATAAATAGGTAGTTGCGACTTTTTATCTTGCAACTGACTTTATTCTCCGAATTGCATCTTTGAGGAAATTCTGAGAAAAAAAGGTCAGAATTTGAGTTTACATCTGAATTTTTTTTTTTAATAGTTTATAACTCACAACTGTGACTTTTTTTACTCAGAATTGAGTTTATATGTCAATTGGTAACTGTGAGATATAAATCACAATTCTGAGAAAAAAATCAGAATTGCATGATATAAACATCTCACAATTCTGACCTTTTTTTCTCAGAATTGACATTTAACAATTATTAATTGCAATTATGAGATATGATTTATATATATATATATAATTATTATTATAATTTTTTTTTTTGCTTGGCAGAAATAAGCCTCCATAGATTTATAACAACTCAAGGATGAAATTATGACAAACAATATATATATATATATATATATATATATATATTTTCATTGTTTAATAGAGCAAATGTGCAAAATGTAAAGGTACATAAAGAAAAATGTCTATAATGGCCTAAATTTTGGCGTAAAAGAAAAATGGATCATTTTGACCCATACAATGTATTGTTGGCTATTGCTACAAATATACCCCAGCGACTTAACACTGCTTTTGTGCTCCAGGGTCACATATGTATGTGTGTGATTCTTCATGAGTGTTTGCAGTCTTAATCCTGTTCCTGGAATCGCCATCAAAGCCGTCAGACTTATTTCAGCTCCTGGACTCCATGTTCAGACATTCCCATCCAGTTCCAGTTAAACTCAATCTCTGTTTCTCGTTGTTTTTCCAGGTATCTCATGAGTGGAGCCGAGTCCAGTTCAGAGAGTGAGGCAGAAGAGGATGAGAGCGAGGAGGAGACGCAGAAAGCGGTACTTGCTTTGTCTGTCGTATATGTTTTAGGAATGACGTCTCAAGAAACACGCAAAACCGACTGTCTTCCCATCAAAGTCTTCATTTGTGAATGAAAAGAGCTGTCACGCGTCATCGTCTCAAGCAGGAAACACATGAGTGACATTAATGCATTAGCATTGATTTTCTCATGCTTCCCTAGAAAACACCAGAAAAGAGGCAGACGACCCCAAAAAAGCAGCCGATTAAGGAAGAGGAGGAGTACGGAGGTTCAACAGATGCTGAAGATCCAGGTAAAGACAAGGAGTAGAAATAGAGTAAGCTTGTTATCTTCTACTGAAAACAGCTATTAATATTTAGGAGTGACGATCTTATTCTAGAGAGCTTTTGATTGGACAAGAGTCTAGTGCAGCATGAGTCACAATACTCTGAATACAGTGGGGAAATATTTATTTGATCCCCTGCTGATTTTGTAAGTTTGCCCACTTACAAAGAAATGAAGGGTCTGTAATTTTTATGGTAGGTTTATTTTAACGTATAGAGACAGAATACCAACCGAAAAATCCAGAAAAAACACATTATATAAAGGTTAGAAATTGATTTGCATTTCAGTGAGTGAAATAAGTATTTGATCCCCAAGCAAAACATGACTTAGTACTTGGTGCAGAAACCCTTGTTGGCAAGCACAGAGGT
>NW_015660002.1:67841-70979 GCF_001515625.1 Sinocyclocheilus rhinocerous | reverse complement strand
GTACAGTGGGGGAAATATTTATTTGATCCCCTGCTGATTTTGTAAGTTTGCCCACTTACAAATGAATGAAGGGTCTGTAATTTTTATGGTAGGTTTATTTTAACGTATAGAGACAGAATACCAACCGAAAAATCCAGAAAAAACACATTATATAAAGGTTAGAAATTGATTTGCATTTCAGTGAGTGAAATGAGTATTTTTTTTGTTTAGTATAAAAGTTTATTATATTTACTGAAATACTTTTATAGAATTTAATCATGTTTTGAATTAGCTTAAATGTCTATAATTTTAGTATTCAGTATTTTCTGTGATACTTATTAGTTTTAAATATATTCACATGTATTTCAAGTTTAAGTACTAAACATATTTTATATAATTTTCATTTACGTTTAAGTCGCTTTTTCATCTAGTATTTATATTCTTTCAGATTTTTCAATTAATGAAAATTTTCAGTTTTAGTTTAAAATAATTTGATCTTTTTGTCATTTTTATTGTTTTTAAAAAATATATATTTCTATTTAGCTTAATTTATAAAATTTATTTCAAATACTAAAACGACTAAAACTGTTTTATTTTAGTTAGCTGCCAAAGCCACATTTCTATTTTTTGTGTTTACATTGAAGTTTTTTCGTCTAATGTTTAGAATATTGCAGCTTTTTTAATTAATGAAAATATTTTAGTTTTAAGTTATTTGATCTTGATCTCTCTTATTTTGGTCATTTTTTTATAATTCTGTTTAGATTTCTATTTATAAAAATTATTTATTTCAACTAAAACGACTAAAACTGTTTTATTGTAGTTAGTTGCCAAAGCAGCATTTCTAATTTTCTTTTAAATTTAAGTCATTTTCCATCTAATGTTTATATTTTTCAGCTTTTTCAATTAATTAAAATTTTCAATTTTAGTTTTAAGTTTCAGTAATTTCTATTTAGCTTCAATTCATATTTATTTAAAGTTTAAGTACTAAATTATAACTATTTTATAAAGTATTTCTATTCCATTTTTTTCTATTTCTATTATAAAGTATTCCAAAGCAGCATTTCTAATTTTCATTTACGTTTAAGTTGGTTTTTCATCTAATATTTATATCTTTCAGCTTTATTTCAAATAGCGAAAAATGATTTCACAAAATTTAAACATTAAAAAAATTTTAAAAAGCAGACAGGACCTCAATAAAGTCGTTTACATGTAAAATGTAAACCATGACAGCCATATAGAAGATAACGCAGCAATGATCTCAATCAATAGAAGCTGATCGTGCCAGAACAGGTAAGGCTTGTCAACAGCGCTCAGGCCCTCGTTGAAAATCGTTAGCATGTGAACCCATTTGCCGTGGGGTCCCTTCACTCCGGCTGCGTGTCGCACGATTACGAGGCAGGACAGGAGAGGCCGGGTTAATGAAGTGCGCTCCAATCAATCAGGAAAGATAAAAAACATAACGAGCGGTTGGATTGGAGAGGCTGGAAGTGCTAGAGGCACTCGCCCGCAGCATTCGCACAGACGAGACTTGGGCATGTTTCTCATTTCTATGTAAATTGAGGGGCTGGAAGAGCAAACCTCGCTCTCCTGGATGTGTTCATGCAACTTAAAACCATTCAGAGGAAAACGATGAATCATTGTTTATGGACGCTGCTATTAGGGCTGAGCATTTATGCCGCAGGTTGATGTATTAGCACGACCATAAGTGGGCAGGTCTGGGACAAAGAAACATAGAATATTGCAGAAATAGAGACCGCCAGTGTTATTTTAGTATTATTGTTTTTATTAACATTAGTAAAAAAAAAAATTCTGTTTTAATTTAAATTTTAGTTAAAGTTTTTAAGTCATTTCCTTGTGTTTTTATACATTTTTTAAATATTTTATAAAAAAAATTATTTGTATAGTTTTTTTATTTTATTTTATTTTTTTATTTAGTTGTTTTAGTACATAAAATTAAACAAAATGAAAAACATCTTGACAACTAGCTATAATGATAGTTTAATTTAACATTTTTAAAGTAATTCAACTTGTGAACAATTTTTTTTTTGTTTGTTTTAACTATAATAACCCTGCCGTCAAAGGGAGGAAGCCGCATTAATGTTTATTTATTTATTTATGTTTTTTTTATATCTCAGAACTTATTTTATTAGATTTCATTAGATTTGCTTCACGTCTATCAAGATCCAAATAAAAGGAGAAAATAATCAAATGAGATAAAGCACCTTTCATTTGTAAGGCATTTTATTTTATGGACTATGCAAAATAGATTGCATGATTTATTTATGTGTTTTGTTACCTTTATATACTGTTTTGGACATAACCTCCACTCTCAGCGGATGACGGGTCTGGCATGGACACTGAAGATGAGCTGAACAGGTCAGACATTTATTGCTTTCTAAATACGTCGTCATTACATGTTGATCGACATTCTCATAAGGCTGGTAATTGTCCTTTGATGTTCCCTCTTTGTGCTCCTTTCCCAGTTGTCTTGAGAGTCTCATTATTCAGGCTCTTGAATAATGTCTAAATGCAGCTGAAGAAGAGTTATTTCAGATTGTGTTAATCAGATACAGTGCTCTCCTTCATTCAAAACATGCAATCCAGTCCTGTTTTTAAACCAGTAATTTTCCCTATGCTTGCGAAATTGCACAAAACTCTATAGATTTCATTTTTTCATTTTCATTCATTTTTTTAATGTTTTTGAAAAAGGTCTCTACAGGGCTGCGTTTACTTGATCAAAAATGCAGTAAAAATTGTGAAATATTATTACAGTTTAAAACAGCTGTTTTCTATGTGAATATCTGTTAAACTCAAATTTATTTCTGTGATCAAAGCTGTATTTTCAGCATCATTACTCCAGTCTTCAGTGTCACATGATCTTCAGAAATCATTCTAATATGCGGATTATCTTTTATGCTTTTGCTTTTTCCCAGGATTTTTTTTTTAAGTGACTAGGAAGTTTAAAAAGAACAGCATTTATTTGAAGTAGTAATGTTACAAAAATTTCTATCACTTTTGATCAATTTAATATGTCATTGCTGAATAAAATTATTAATTTATTAAAAAAAAAATGGTAGTGTATGCCAAAAATGACCTAAAATATTTAATAAACAAGAACGCATTGTCCGTGCCTTTTTATTTTTGTTTATTAAATATTTT
>NW_015660002.1:61628-67816 GCF_001515625.1 Sinocyclocheilus rhinocerous | reverse complement strand
TCTCACACACTCACACACACACACTCTCACACACACTCACACTCACTCTCACACACACACACTCACACACTCACTCTTTCACACACACACACACACTCACACACACACACACACACACACACACTCACACTCACACACGGATCAGCTCAGGTGTGTGTCCTTGCAGAACCTCCGAACGCTTTTCTCGAACCCTTTTGCACACACTTCTGTTTTATTCCCATTAATACTTCTGCTTGATAAAGCAGACGTTGATTGTTTGTTTTCATGCACATTTTAAAAGAATATCTCACCTAAAACCATTTGAAAATTGATAATTTTATTATATTATTTTCTTTCGTCAATGAAACAAACATGAAATGTTGAGCAGAATCTCCAAGCTGCTCTCGTCAATACAGTGCGATGGCGATTTACACGGTTCACTATATTCCACGTCTTCTGAAGTCACATGACATATGTCTTAAAGTAAATGAGTCATATGGACTATTGTTATAATTCTTATATTATGTTATAATATTTATAATACAGCCACAATCCCCATTATTTTACAGGAAAAAGAACATTTTGGACATTCTGCAAAATATCTCCTTTTGTTTTTTCAACAAAAAAGATGCATCTTTTTAATCTCAATTCTGACTTTTTCTGAGTTTACATCTCGCAGTTAATAACTCGCAATTGCAGTATATAAACTTTTGCAAGTCTGAGAAAAAGTCTGAATTGCATGATACAAAGGTAGTTGCAAATTATTATTTTTTTAAATCTTACAATTGACTTTTTTTCTCCAAAATTGCATTTTTGAGGAAATTCTGAGGGGAAAAAAGGTCAGAAAAATATTTAAATTGAGTTAAATTTTAACTTTTAATTTTAAGAGTTTATAACTCGCAATTGTGAGATATAAATCACAGTTCTGCGGAAAAAAAGTCAGAATTGCATGATATAAACTTTGCATTTACATCTCGCAATTCTGACCTTTTTTTCTCAGAATTGACATTTCACAATGAATATTGCAATTATGAGATATGATAATTTTGTTATATTTTTTAATGCTTGGCGGAAATAAGCTTCCATAGATTTAGAACAACTCAAGGATGAAATTATGACTGTTTTGATGATTTCTTTAATGGAGCAAAATGTAAAGGTACTGGGAAAAAAAATTCTGTATTACAGGATTTCAGCTCCTGAATTAATGTTCAGGTTTTTCCAGGTATCTCATGAATGGAGCCGAGTCCAGTTCGGAGAGTGAAGCAGAAGAGGATGAGAGCGAGGAGGAGACGCAGAAAGCGGTAACTGCTTTATATATGCTCACGTCTCAAGAAACATGCAAAACTGTCTTCCCTTCATTCGTGAATAAAAAGAGCATCATAACCTTGCGTGTTGTTGCCATAGAGACGACATCCTCAGATTTGTTGACTTCCTGTCACGCATCATCGACTCAAGCAGGAAGCACATTAACGCGAAACAACTGCATAAGCATTGATTTTCTCGTGCTTCTCTAGAAAACACCAGAAAAGAGGCAGCTGACCCCAAAAAAGCAGGCGATTAAGGAAGAAGAGGAGGAGTATGGAGGTTCAACGGATGCTGAAGATCCAGGTAAAGACTATAGAAATCGAGTATGCTTATCTTCACTTAAAAACATCTGTTGACTGCTTTCTAGAAATGCAACAGAATATTCACTTTCATTTCAACAAACCTGTAAAGCTCTTCCACACGAGTAGCTGAAGGATAACGAGTTTGTGAATCCTAGCTGAAGGATAACGAGTTGAACATTCTTGTGAAGGTTTACACCAGAGTTTATTATTATTTACTTAAATACTTTTATAGAGTTTAATAATATTTTAATTTTAGTTTCAGTAATTTTTGTCATTTTTATTAGTTTTAAATATTTCTATTTAGCTTTAATTCATATTTATATAATTCATATTCATATGTATGTATTTCAAGTTTAAGTATTAAAATAACTAAAATTATTTGAATTTTCATTTAAGTCGTTTTTTCATCTAATATTTATATTCTTTTAGTATTTCAATTAATTAGTTTTTTTTCTTCATTTTTATTAGTTTTTTTTATATTTCTATTTAGCTTAATTTATAAAAATAAAAAATATTTCAAGTTTAAGTACTAAAACTACTAAAACTGTTTTATTTTAATTAGTCGCCAAAGGAACATTTCTAATTTTCGTTTACATTTAAGTCATTTTTTTCATCTAATATTTATATTCTTTCAGCTTTTTTTTCAATTAATGAACATTTTTTATTTAAATTTTCAGTAATTTGATCTTTTTTTTGGTCGTTTTTATTTTTAAAGTATTTCTTTTTTGATTTAATTCATATGTATTTCAAGTTTAAGTACTAAAACGACTAAAACTTTCATTTTAGTTAGTCGCCAAAGGAACATTTCTAATTTTCGTTTACATTTAAGTCATTTTTTCATCTAATATTTATATTCTTTCAGCTTTTTTCAATTAATGAAATTTTTAAAATTTTAATTTTCAGTAATTTGATAATTATTTGCAATTTTTATTCATTTTTTAAATATTTCTATTTCGCTTTAATTCATATTTATTTCAAGTTTAAGTACTATTTTATTTTAGTTACCTGCTAAAGCAACATTTCTAATTTCCATTTACGTTTAAGTTGGTTTTTCGTCTAATATTTATATTTTTCAGCTTCATTTCAAATAATGAAAAATTTCAGCTTTTTCAATTAACGAAAAATTATTTTAGTTAACAATAATACACACAAATCGATAAAGCGGCACTGCAGCAAAACTGTTCTCCACTTTTGACATTAAAACCTAAACATGCACACGAGGCGTTGAAAAACCAGACAGGAAGCCGATAAAGTCGTTTACGTGCAGGTTGATAATCTAGTTGTTTTGCTTAAACGGCTTAAGCAGAATCAGTGTAAGATTATGCATTTAAACCGAAAAAATGTCCACAGCAAAGATCATTAATGGCCATTTTGAGCGATTTATTGATCATCACCTTCTGAAGCTGAACACATGCCAGAACAGGTAAGACTTGTCAACTGCGCTCAGGCCCTCATCGAAAATCGTTAGCATGTGAACCCGTTTGCCGTGGGGTCCCTTCACTCCGGCTGCGTGTCGCACGATTACGAGGCAGGACAGGAGAGGCCGGGTTAATGAAGTGCGCTCCAATCAATCAGGAAAGATAAAAAACATAACGAGCGGTTGGATTGGAGAGGCTGGAAGTGCTAGAGGCACTCGCCCGCAGCATTCGCACAGACGAGACTTGGGCATGTTTCTCATTTCTATGTAAATTGAGGGGCTGGAAGAGCAAACCTCGCTCTCCTGGATGTGTTCATGCAACTTAAAACCATTCAGAGGAAAACGATGAATCATTGTTTATGGACGCTGCTATTAGGGCTGAGCATTTATGCCGCAGGTTGATGTATTAGCACGACCATAAGTGGGCAGGTCTGGGACAAAGAAACATAGAATATTGCAGAAATAGAGACCGCCAGTGTTATTTTAGTATTATTGTTTTTATTAACATTAGTAAAAAAAAAAATTCTGTTTTAATTTAAATTTTAGTTAAAGTTTTTAAGTCATTTCCTTGTGTTTTTATACATTTTTTAAATATTTTATAAAAAAAATTATTTGTATAGTTTTTTTATTTTATTTTATTTTTTTATTTAGTTGTTTTAGTACATAAAATTAAACAAAATGAAAAACATCTTGACAACTAGCTATAATGATAGTTTAATTTAACATTTTTAAAGTAATTCAACTTGTGAACAATTTTTTTTTTGTTTGTTTTAACTATAATAACCCTGCCGTCAAAGGGAGGAAGCCGCATTAATGTTTATTTATTTATTTATGTTTTTTTTATATCTCAGAACTTATTTTATTAGATTTCATTAGATTTGCTTCACGTCTATCAAGATCCAAATAAAAGGAGAAAATAATCAAATGAGATAAAGCACCTTTCATTTGTAAGGCATTTTATTTTATGGACTATGCAAAATAGATTGCATGATTTATTTATGTGTTTTGTTACCTTTATATACTGTTTTGGACATAACCTCCACTCTCAGCGGATGACGGGTCTGGCATGGACACTGAAGATGAGCTGAACAGGTCAGACATTTATTGCTTTCTAAATACGTCGTCATTACATGTTGATCGACATTCTCATAAGGCTGGTAATTGTCCTTTGATGTTCCCTCTTTGTGCTCCTTTCCCAGTTGTCTTGAGAGTCTCATTATTCAGGCTCTTGAATAATGTCTAAATGCAGCTGAAGAAGAGTTATTTCAGATTGTGTTAATCAGATACAGTGCTCTCCTTCATTCAAAACATGCAATCCAGTCCTGTTTTTAAACCAGTAATTTTCCCTATGCTTGCGAAATTGCACAAAACTATAGATTTCATTTTTTCATTTTCATTCATTTTTTTAATGTTTTTGAAAAAGGTCTCTACAGGGCTGCGTTTACTTGATCAAAAATGCAGTAAAAATTGTGAAATATTATTACAGTTTAAAACAGCTGTTTTCTATGTGAATATCTGTTAAACTCAAATTTATTTCTGTGATCAAAGCTGTATTTTCAGCATCATTACTCCAGTCTTCAGTGTCACATGATCTTCAGAAATCATTCTAATAATGCAGTAAAAATTGTGAAATATTATTACAGTTTAAAACAGCTGTTTTCTATGTGAATATCTGTTAAACTCAAATTTATTTCTGTGATCAAAGCTGTATTTTCAGCATCATTACTCCAGTCTTCAGTGTCACATGATCTTCAGAAATCATTCTAATATGCGGATTATCTTTTATGCTTTTGCTTTTTCCCAGGATTTTTTTTTTAAGTGACTAGGAAGTTTAAAAAGAACAGCATTTATTTGAAGTAGTAATGTTACAAAAATTTCTATCACTTTTGATCAATTTAATATGTCATTGCTGAATAAAATTATTAATTTATTAAAAAAAAAATGGTAGTGTATGCCAAAAATGACCTAAAATATTTAATAAACAAGAACGCATTGGCCGGGCCTTTGTATGCTTGTTTATTAAATATTTTGGCCAATTTGATGATGCATTATAATCAACTGCTGGCTAAAACATGCGTAATGCTCCAGTGTTTATATTCGACTGTTTCAGGGTGGAAATGGAGAGCAGGAGGAAGAAAGCAGCGAAGGAAAGCGCAGCGGTTCAGGTGAAAGATGAAGATCTGTATGGCGGCTCTACTGATGAGAACACGGATGCTGAGGAAGAGGAGGATAAACCCATCCCTGAACTACCAGGTCTGACGCCTCGCCACTTCATCCTGACTTGGACGTCTTGAGTATTACATTTAATAAATCATCTTAATTTTTCTCTCCTTCAGACTTCCTAACAGGAAAACGCTTCTATCTTTACGGCAAGTTCCCTGACAACCAGAAGAGGCAACTTCAACGCTACATCATCGCCTTCAACGGGTACGAGACAGACGTGCATTCAGATGAGCTCAAGAGCGTGAAGCGTTCATAATCCATTTGAAGCGCTTCAGAGGAATGGCGCTAGCGCTGACAGGCCTTCGAGAGGCTGTAGGTGGAGCGTGACCGATGCAATGATCTGATCTGTTTGATTCCTCAGAGCTGTCGAAGACTACATGAGCGAGAAGGTCCAGTTTGTCGTCACCAGCGAGGGATGGGACGAATCGTTTGAGGATGTGAGTATTGCGTCTTCTTTTTCAGCTTTGTAGGTGGTATATGTGACCCTGGAGCACCAAACCAGTCATAAGGGTCCATTTTTTGAAATTGAGATGTATACATCATCTGAAAGCTGAATAAATAATCTTTCCATTGATGTATGGTTTGTTAGGATAGGACAATATTTGAAAATCTGGAATCTGAGGGTGCAAAAAAATCTCGAGTATTTTGCAAAAACCATTCAAAACATCCCTACAGAGCGCACGCATACATTATGTGAAGTCTAGACTAGTGCGTGTGCGCATTTAGTGTGTTTTCTTTCACTGCATGATTCAGTCTATTATAATGCATTTAGAATGATCACAAATTCAAGACATGATGACAGAAAATGTATATATTTATACCACTTCATAGTTATTCAATTTCACACGAAGAGTGCCGTTTTTCTCCAAAAATTACCATGATTACAAATGTGACATTGAATTCAATAAACAATAAGTTAATTAAGAGACTTACGTTTTAGACACCATATTGCTTGTTTTTGC
>NW_015660002.1:60149-61586 GCF_001515625.1 Sinocyclocheilus rhinocerous | reverse complement strand
CAATACTACAGCGAGAATAAAAGCTACGCCTTCTTTCTTTGCGTAAACATTTGGGCGGACTTATGCAAATCATCCAACACAGTGACGTAGATTTGTGGAGGCGTGAGGCGTTTTAGGAAGGCGTGGACGAGTCTTAACTTTCACAAAGAATATCTCTTTGGGTTTGAGACTTTTAATCTTTGCAACTTCACGAATCTTATATAGCTTCTAACACTTTGTAACACTGCAAAAACATGAAATTGCATCATATGACCCCTTTAAATTGTACAAGAAAGTCTTAATTATGATATCAATTGTATGCATTTGTCATTTTTATTTCGATTTCATTAAATAAACATGAGCGCTACACGTTTCAAGGTCAGCTGCTGTGCTGCTTTGTGTACTTTGTGTACAAATCCTTTGGGTATTTTATAACAAAAATCCTACATATTGTGCCGTTAACAGGGAAACGGTTATATTTCTGCCGTTCCGAAAGCACCACCTGCTGGCAGAGAATAAATGTGCATTTTCAATAAGCCCTTCTTCTGTAGATGACTCATCTTGAACGCCTCTGATTGGCCATTGCGTTCATAAACTCAACAGACTCGTGTGTGATTGGTTATAATACGCAACACTGTAAAAACATGTAAAAAGAATCTAAATTTAATGCTGCAGTCAACACTTCATTTAATTTTCATTTTATTCGCGACAGCCATTATGGGTTTAGTTTAACTGTACAGCAGCATTTTTTTTTTTAGTTCTATGGAGCTGAAGCCGAGGATAGTGCAGATATTACGTCATTGATTGAAGACTAGGGAGGAACAGGAACGAGTCATTATTTAAAATGGGAATTTCTCTGGATTTACAAATCCTTGGGAACTTTTGGGACAACGCAAGTACACGGCTGCATGAAACACATCACACTGTGCAAGTGGTTTTTGGATATTTTATAACAAAAATCCTACATATTGTGCCTTTAAATTAATATAATAATTAATACTTTCGACTCATCCATTTTCTTAAAAATGATTTAAAGGCTGAAATGTGAAGTGTATCATTTTATAAAACTTTCTGTTTTTGTGAAAACTTGTATCTGAACTAAATCTTGCCTTTTTACAGTAATTTTACAGTTTAATATGTTACTATAAACATTGCCCTACCCCGCTCGTATGGTATTAATTTTGTTTGTGCAGGTCTTAAATTTGAGCTTAAAAATCCTGCAGAAACCCTGATACAGAAAAGTCACAAGGAAGACAATGCTGAATATAGATTTTTCTACTACAGATGGCCCTTTGTGACTCTATAAAATGACTTAAAGGGGTCATATGATGTGATTTCAAGTTTTCCTTTCTCTTTGGAGTGTTACAAGCTCTTGGTGCATAAAGAAGATCTGTAAAGTTGCAAAGACTAAAGTCTCAAATCCAAAGAGATATTCTTTATAAAAGTTAAGAGTCAGCC
>NW_015660002.1:41582-59455 GCF_001515625.1 Sinocyclocheilus rhinocerous | reverse complement strand
AATTGTACAAGAAAGTCTTAATTATGATATCAAGAGGTCTTAAATTTGGGGACGGAAAGACCAGAAATGCGATACAGCTTAATGTGACGATTAAACTTCAGAAGGCTATGATTTCATTAGATAAACATGAGAGCTACAGGTTTCAAGGTCAGCTGCTGTGCTGCTTTGTGTACTGCCGTTAACGGGGAAACGGTTATATTTCTGCCGTTCCGAAAGCACCACCTGCTGGCAGAGAATAAATGTGCATTTTCAATAAGCCCTTCTTCTGTAGATGACTCATCTTGAACGCCTCTGATTGGCCATTGCGTTCATAAACTCAACAGACTCGTGTGTGATTGGTTATAATACGCAACACTGTAAAAACATGTAAAAAGAATCTAAATTTAATGCTGCAGTCAACACTTCATTTAATTTTCATTTTATTCGCGACAGCCATTATGGGTTTAGTTTAACTGTACAGCAGCATTTTTTTTTTTAGTTCTATGGAGCTGAAGCCGAGGATAGTGCAGATATTACGTCATTGATTGAAGACTAGGGAGGAACAGGAACGAGTCATTATTTAAAATGGGAATTTCTCTGGATTTACAAATCCTTGGGAACTTTTGGGACAACGCAAGTACACGGCTGCATGAAACACATCACACTGTGCAAGTGGTTTTTGGATATTTTATAACAAAAATCCTACATATTGTGCCTTTAAATTAATATAATAATTAATACTTTCGACTCATCCATTTTCTTAAAAATGAAATGTGAAGTGTATCATTTTATAAAACTTTCTGTTTTTGTGAAAACTTGTATCTGAACTAAATCTTGCCTTTTTACAGTAATTTTACAGTTTAATATGTTACTATAAACATTGCCCTACCCCGCTCGTATGGTATTAATTTTGTTTGTGCAGGTCTTAAATTTGAG
Organism: Sinocyclocheilus rhinocerous; assembly: GCF_001515625.1. Classification (NCBI taxonomy): domain Eukaryota; kingdom Metazoa; phylum Chordata; class Actinopteri; order Cypriniformes; family Cyprinidae; genus Sinocyclocheilus; species Sinocyclocheilus rhinocerous. Next base: position 58,540 of record NW_015660002.1, on the reverse strand, counting down.
CTTAAAAATCCTGCAGAAACCCTGATACAGAAAAGTCACAAGGAAGACAATGCTGAATATAGATTTTTCTACTACAGATGGCCCTTTGTGACTCTATAAAATGACTTATGGCCAATCACAGCACACCTTGCTTTTCAGACCGATGAGCTTTGTAAAAATCGACGCGTTTCAGAAAGGCGGGGCATAGAGGAGAAACAATAATGTACAGTATGTGGGAAATAATGTGTTTTTTTTACTTTAAACCGCATAAACACATTTCATTACACCAAATAATGTTCTTTTTAGCAGCATCATATGACCCCTTTAAAGAACCAGTATTCGCAAACGCCATTGTTTTTTGACTAAGTCCATTGTCTTTTGGCTTGACTTGGCAAATGCCAGTAACAAGTGGCTTCATGTGTTAGGCTTTGTAAAAAAAATTTGTCCTTACGGTTTCAAGTTGCAGGCTTTTTCATATCGTTCTGCTGTACAATAGACTGTACATTTGAAAGGCTTTGAGAAAGTCTTCACCGACAGCACGTTCAGATCTGGTTCTGTTTGTCCCGATTCATTCGTGTGATGTTCTCCGGCAGGGCCGCAGTAGTAATGAAAACCCTCGGCCTCCAGCTCTCGCCGCTCTTTTAAACGTCTCAAGGTCTTTTCTTCCTTTTCATCATCTTTTACTGCATGTTCTGTCTTTTTTTACAGGCCTTGATGGAAAATGACAATCTGAGCTTTGTGAAACCTACCTGGATTTTCGCCATCAATGACAGGTAGAAGATGCTACCGTACCAGCCCTACACTGTCGTCCCTTAAGAGCGAGATTAAGTCGTCTTGCTCTTTGAGAACTCAGCCATGAATTCCCAGTCTTGACCTGAGGAGACCATAGCCGTCGTAGAGGAATAGTTTGACCTATAAATTAAGAGTCGCTCATCATTTACTCGCCCTCATGTCATTCCAAACCTGTATGAATTTCTCTTTTTTGTTTTTGCCATCTTTTGTGATCCACAGAAGAGCATCATACACGTTTAGAGGGGCGTGTGAATGAGTAATTTATGTATTTTCATGTCTGGTGTTGAAATTTATTGGCCTGTATCTGTCACAAGTCTTTGTTTTGATGTTTGCGAAACTAATGTCAGATACCAACCCACCAACCCAGAGATAAAAGACTGATCCATATTCATGACCCGCTTTACCAACAATCCAAAAGCTGTTTATGAAGCTGTTAAATATTAATTACTAAAGACTTGAACCTGAGGTCTCTTTTGGATCTGACTTGTGCAAAACATATTCATTTAATATGTGTGTTCACATATATGGTCAATTATAGATTAGCTGATCCATATTTACATTTGTTGCCCTCATCGTTTTGCTCAAGACCGAAGCATTTTAACATCTGTAGGTGTGGCCTACAGAATATTACAATAATATTGCTTTGGTTTTGAGCTTTTTGAATATTCAAAGAACCATATTTAAGAAAAAGCTACTGCTGTAAAAACATTGATTAGGTATATTTGTAGAAAATTTGTTTATGATAGGTGAACTCTCGCAGTTTTAATGTTGTTTTGATGTTTACTGTTTTTATTTCAGATTCCCTTTAAAGTGTGTCTCAGTTTTGATGTCTTTTGTTTTGTTTTCTTTCAATGAAATTAATATTTTGAACTTCTGATTTGAAGCAATTGCAGAATAAAGTTGGAAAATAGTTACACAAATTTTATTTTCGGGAGAACCAATGCCCTTCTGTCTGTCTTACTGTTTGTAAGGTATTTTTCATGTGATTTTACCATTTTTCTAATAATTAATCCAATAATTCAAAACCTTAATACCTGATTTGCAGGTGGAAACTGTTCGTTGCTGATATAGCTGATTTAAACGCTGTCTAAAACCATTTATTTAAAACATCTTAACTAGTTTGGTGTCTGTCCCAGCAAACAACCCCATTAGGCAGTTTTATATTTCAGCAGAGATTCATCAAAGAGAATTCAGAATTCATACAGAATGTACTGTCCTTGAGTTCTTTGAGTCATTTTCTCTTCCTCAAACTAATCAAACTAAACTTTTTTTGAGCTAGATGTGTCTCTAATTTCTATCCCTCGTTAAAGAAATCTGTCTGTCTTTCACTTGTGTCTTGGTCTCAGCTCACAACCAACTAGAATCGCCTTTTGTCTTCATATTTTCCCAGATTAACAGTGGATTGACTTTTTGTTCTCTGATACCTGGAAAAATAATATTAACATCTCTTTTTAGTTATTAAAGCTATACATAAAGTAGGAATATGCATCTCCAAACGATCCTTTTCTATACCTGTTTTTATATATCCGTGTAACTTACTGTTTGTCTTTATCTGTACCTATTTTAACCGTCTTTCAAATCTGTACTCTGCTAGTGACCGTTTATTCGGTTGGAAAGCAATTTGGCGCGTTAATTCAAATTGCGCGGCGTTTATCAACGGATCCCACAACAGCGCTCATCCAATTAAACATTTAAAACAAACAAAACATAAACGGTTTCTTTTCATCTAAACTGAAAATCTTTGCAAATAATTAAACGCCATTAGTTTTTATCAGCTGCTCGTCCCGTCATGAGAAGAAATAAGCCACATGAGCTAATACAGAAAAGAAAAATATGAACATCTCTTTTCAGTTATTAAATGTGAACATAAGTAGGAATAGCTCCTTCATATGACCCTTTTATATACCTATCTTTATCCGTGTAACTTTGTATTTATCCAGCTATATGTACCCCATTTTATCCGTCTTTCAAATCTGTTCTCTTCTAGTGACCGTTTATTCGGTTGGAAAGCAGTTTGGCGCATAAGTAGGAATAGCTCCTTCATATGACCCTTTTATATACCTATCTTTATCCGTGTAACTTTGTATTTATCCAGCTATATATGTACCCCATTTTATCCGTCTTTCAAATCTGTTCTCTTCTAGTGACCGTTTATTCGGTTGGAAAGCAGTTTGGCGGGTTAATTTAAATTGCACGTCCAGGTGTGCGTTTATCAACGGCTGCCATCGCTGCTCATCCAATAACATTTCAAACAAACAAAATGTAAACGGTTTCTTTTGATTTAAACTGACAATCTGTGCAAATAAAGAAACGCTATTAGTTTTTATCAGCCGCTCGTCGTCCCGCCACGAGGAGAATAAGCCGCGTGAGTTATTATGGCTATTAACGCGCTTTATTTTAGCCGTGTCTTTTCACAGTTTATTTTATGGCGATAATAACTGTTAAAGTAAACGAATATAAATCGGATGAATAGCGTCTGAGGGAGGAGGAGGAGGAGGAGGAGGCACGAGCCTGTGAGGAACAGAGCGCGAAAATGAGAGGAGATCAGGTGCATCTGCAGCTTCTCAATAACATCTTTATTCTGATTCAACATTAATATGAAATAATTTTCTGTTGTTTCGTTGTAGGACTGTTGAGATGCGTGTGACGCTCCCGCTGAATGACAGTAAGTCACTTTTCAACATTCGTTCTTCACACTTTGCCGTTGCGTTTTGAGTCCGGGGCTAATTGTCACAAGGGCTGTATCTTAATAACTTTGGGCTTTAAAGTACTTTTTCTAGCAGTTGTTTTGCATGGTGGTCGTTTCTAAATTCTGTCCTTCACATGAACATTCAGTAGCTATGATGTACATTAAGACCCGAACCCATTTGAACTGAAGCTTCTCTGGACGAGTATTTTTCATCGTTGACAGCTCGGGGCAAGTTGTCACACGTGTGCTGTAATTTCAGTCAGTGGATTAATTACAGTATTAGTCAAAACAATGGTTTTGAATCTTATGACCTTTACATTTTTTGACTTGGTTTTTGTTTCATAGTTGTTTATAGGCAACTAAATTGTAAACGAACCCCATATACTGGAACAATATGCCCCGATATTGGGATTTGGTTTACTGTAAACTGTATTTTACAAATAAAATCACACTGAGAAATATTAAAAAGAGTTTAAAACACACACACACCCAAAATGTGACAACTTGCCCCAGTCTCCTCTAATATCTCCAAGCATTGCATAGGTTCTGTATAGTGTTTGTTTCAATGGAGCATTGAATTGTTATCCACATTAATTATTTTAAAAATGAGAGGTGATGTCCAAAAGTCTGAGATCATTAATGATCTAATGATTCTTCTTTAAATGTGTATAATTTAATATGAAGGTTTATAACCAATGATATGTGAGTACAAAGTTAAATTAAACTGTGTTAAGTGTCTCCAAGAAGCATCTTGAGCTTGAATGGAAGAAGCAAAGTTGTGCAAAGATTCACATGAGAATGAATTACAATTGATTAATTACATAGAATTAGTGCGGAATCTGAAAGTGTGTGACCCCATAGCATTTCTCTTTTAAACATAAAAAAAAAAAACTTGTTTGTAAAATCCCTGTTTGTTTAGGATTTTGCACTTTTTGTCTCTTTTTTTCCACAGTTTCCATTTGCAGTCATGGTTGTCTTGCTGTAAGATTATGCAAATGCATAAAGCAAAAATAAAACGCTTCCCTCTTTGACTCTTGGTCACTTGTCTGGTGCTCTAATAACATTTTTAGATTTGTGTGGGTTTATGCGCGTCCCTGATCAAATGAGTCGTCACCTAACAACAAAACAAAAGCCCGTCGCATTAAATGCAAACAGTGCGAGCGTTGCTTGAAAAGCTGCTCATTTTCAATGCAAGAACAAGTTAAAAACGTCTTAATGCTGGATTAGTTTCAGCTTTTGTCTTCTCCAGATGTTAACTGATGGACTGGAGTGCTGTGGATTACTTGTGGATTATTGTGATGTTTTTATCAGCTGTTTGGACTCTCATTCTGACGGCACCCATTCACTTGCAGAGCATCCATTGCTGAGACTGTGATGTAAGAAACATGTTCTTAATTGTCATGAAAATAAAAAGGCTTTATTTTAATAAAACAAAATATAACTAACTTATTTTATGGTTTCTAAGTGCAGTGTGACATGTTTTCATGAGACGGCTGTGAGACTGAGTGGAGACGTAGTGATTAAAGCTGATCATCAACTGCAATACATTTCAGGAGATGGAGGCGATTATTAGATTAGGAAGCAATTATTCCACTGCAGAATCTAATGCACGCAGACCTATTAATTTTTGGCGCGCATACATTCATTAGCTAATACTTAATTATCACACAGGCATCATTTTCTCATCAGCGATCAGTGTTTGTGTCTCAGTAATGACAGATTCATCAGCGCTCAGATTTAATACAGATACGAGGGCTCTCATCAGTGCGTATTGTCTTGAGTGATTCCTGATTAACGGGCGCGAGGATGAGATCCAATTCCCTTTGGAAAGAGTGCTGCTTTTCCTTTAATCAGGGTCGGAGCATAGCTGCAGCCTCATTTGCATAATTCGTTTAAATGAACTGTTGCCCTCAGAAACGTGGACATCTTAATGTTGTGATGAACATGTGCTGCATAAATTAAGCATACCGCTCTTACTATTAGTACTAATAACTGTTATTATGTATGGTATCATGTAATATGCGTTGAAGGTTGATGCATGTGCTGAAATGCATGCACGTGTTCACTTTAATGTTTGTTTCGCTCAGCCTTTCCCGCCGATTGGTAAATACACCCATAAGCTCAGTGTCCAATGATTTACACTTCTTCAAAACCAATCAATGGAGCACAGTTACAGTTGATTTTTGTTAATTGTGTTAATTTGAAGCTTTACATTCAGGAGACTGCAGTTTTATGGGGTTGTTTTGTTTTTGTTTTTAACCCTCCTGTTGTGTTTAAAACTGGGTACGATGTTTGCGTTGTATTTGCCAGAAATTAGCACTATGAAAAACACTAAAGATTTGTTTAAAAACAGAAAAAACTCTATTGTAACTTATCAGAGACAAAAAATATTAAATATGCAAGAAATTTAATAATTCCCTTCTATGTTTGTGTTATTTCTGTTATGTTAGGGTTAGTTTGTCCCACATATTTTAATGTGACCGACGTATTTTATTTTATTTGTATGATAAAAATTAGCTTTTTTTGTCATGACTACTTGTAGTGACTATTTGTACACTGAGCTGCATAACTACAATTATAAATAGTATCTTACATTCTTTGTGCTTGATGTAAGTAATATTTATTGCTATTTGTACTACCTCTTCCATCTTTTTGTCAAACACTTGTGAGGGTAAAATTGGTTTCTCACACTTTTCAGTGCTGCAACAGTCTAGTGATTAAGATCCAAAATACTAACAACCAGAAACAACAGATTCAACAGATTTATTGACTGTGAAACGCAACTAGATAAAGAAATTGTGAATTTTCCTTGAATAAATGAGAAGAGTCGTCTAATTTTAGAGTAAAATTGAGTCTTTATTTAACTAAATTGAATAAGTTCTAATGTAATTCATTTTTAGTATTTGACAAGCTACAACATTCACTTTACACTCTTTAGTGTTTTTCAAAGTGTTGATTTTTGGATAATTGCATGGAAACTAATGGGGCTCCGTTTGACCCAAACACAAAAGTTGTAACAAGTTTTTGCACAACCTCTCCAAAACGCATCAATGTATCGAAACTTTGCATGCATATTCATGACTCCAGATAAAAAACATTCACCAAATTTCAAGACGTAATAGATAGTTTAACCAGTATTTCGAGCACTTTGAATATCGAGTGTGGATTAAATTGACCCCAACACAAAAATTGTATCAAATTTTGTACAGCCTTTCCAAAACACATCTATGTGCCAAAATTTTGCATGCATATTCATGACTCCTGATAAAAAACATTCACCAAATTTCAAGAAGAAATAAATTGTTTAACCAGTATTTTGAGCACTTAAAAAAATCGAGTGTGGGTCAGATTGACCACAACATAAAAGTAGTAACAATTTTTATACAGCCTGTCCAAAACACATCTATGTGTCAAAACTTTACATGAACATTCATGACTCTAAATGAAAAATATTTACCAAATTTCACGAAGAAATAAAGTTTAACCAGTATTTTGAACAGTTTGAATGTAGATCAAATTGACCCCAACACACTACTTCATCAGTACATTGAACACTGCAGTATTTTCTGAGCATATAAGAGCTGTTACTTTGAAACGTTTGAAGTTTTGAAGTTTTTAGAGGACTGTGAGCTGAACGGTGCATGAACAATCTTCACAGGTTGTTATCAAATGCAATCAAGGGCTTCCAAGGCGACTGTGTTTATTCAGTAGTTTCAATAGACTATTAATTTAAATCCCTGGCGTTGCATGACTAATGCGTGACTCTTCTGCATGCAGCTGCAGTCGTACCAGCTTTACCTCGCCGAAGCGTCACATTCATTCCTTTGAGCAAAGTTCTTGATGCCACCAGAGTGGCTCACCAATGCAATTAGTCCGGCGCTGGGCGCCACTTTCACTGAAGTGCTTGCAAAATCGAAAGTAATGAGATATGAAAACTGAATGATATGAAACTGATATGAGAGACTGAAAGCCAGGGGCCTCATTTATAAAGCGTGCATGTGCTCAGAGAGCTGAAACAATTCAGTTGCGCGCAAGTTCAAGATCATTTACATCTGAAAGAGATGCATACGTGTGCTTTCTGTGCGTACGTTCATTATATGAATCACACGTACGCATATTTGAGAGATGATGGTAAGATCATATTTAGAATGGTTTCTGCACAACATTTTATAAATGAGGCTCCAGATCATGTACGTGTGTGCGAATGTGAACACGAATGTGATTTAGAATGTGATTTATTCACCAGTGATGCAATGACATGCTGTTCAGTGGCCAATAGTAAATGCAGAAAACATGTCATGTTATGCTGTTAACTACAACTAACCAGTTCCTTAATTTAAAAGAGACTAGCTCAGTGTTGTTTTAGTGTCATTTACATACTATTTTTTTGTTTTACTTATTTTAGTAGCTCAACTTAAACTAAATAATAATGAGAAAATTATTATTTGGCAACTAGCTGAAGTTTGATTTTTTTTTATTACAGTTAAGTGGATCAAATGAACCTTTAGGTAAATTTTTAACGTTATTTTTAAGTAAGGAAATTTAAATTGTTGAAAATGTTTATGAAAATGTTTGTTTATTATTATTATTAATTATTTATGGTTTTAGTTAACTATAATAACCCTGCCTTGTTCTTTCTTATATATTAATAATAAAGCCAATCAAAAATGTTTACATTTTATTTTATTTCAGTCATTATTTATTTTATTTCAATTAGTTAACTGTAATAACCCTGGTTCTGCCTTATATATTAATAATGAAGTGGATCAAATGGAGCTTTAATTAAGTTTTTATATACATATATTATTTCAGTTAATTTTTATTTTGTTTCAATTAATGATTTTTAACTACCGGTATATATTTTATTTTAATATATATATTTCTATTTTTTTTATATTTTCATTTATTTTTTTTAAGTAACTTTTTTTTTTTTTTTTTGAAGTAATGAATTTTTTTAGAATTTAGTTTTAGATAACCATCATAACCCTGCTCTATCATATATGCTAAAAATAAAGTGGATCAAATGGACATTTGTGTTTCTCAAACAGCTTGTGCTCATGGGAAATATCCTATTATGACCATTACAAAGTGGTTTAATGACTAAAGGTCAGAATTGTAATTTTTGGTGTTAATTTTATATTTCATGTCTATCTTCTCAGGTGCCCAGAGGAGCTTCATTATGCCTCTTCTGAACGTGACTGAAGACAGCGTCTCCAGCGCTTCCCCAACCCCGGATTCATCTCCGTCTCTGTCCTCGTTTCTCCCGCAGACGAACTGCTCGGTGTCTCCGTCTCCCTCGTCTCCGCCGTATAACTTCTACGCCGTGTTGCTGGTGTTGCTGATTTTTTGCGTGGTGTTTGGTAATGTGTTGGTGTGTGTGGCTGTGTCCCGAGAGAAAGCGCTGCAGACCACCACCAATTACCTCATCGTGTCTCTGGCCGTGTCCGACCTGCTCCTGGCCACGCTGGTGATGCCCTGGGGCGTCTATCTGGAGGTCAGTGGACGTCGTGATTGGTCGGTTAAATTGGTAATTAAATGTAGTTGCAGCCTTGATAAGCACAGAAGTAGAGCCATATGAAATCGGTTTAATTTTTCCCAAATTGCATTTTATTTTACACAAATTCTGTATTTTCCTCTACCTTTATTATTATTGCTTTTATTTATTTTTACCTTTATTATTGCCTGGATTCCATTTTAATGGTTAAATTAAACTTTAGCTATCAAAAGCATGTGTAATTAATCACAAAAACGTATGCAATTGAACAACTATTTTTATTAAACAAAAATGTAATTTTTAAGGGCCCTTTGCAATCCCTTTAATTTTTCCCAAATTTTATTTGTTTATTTTTTATCAAATTCTGTTATAGTTCTAATTTTTCTGGATTAGCCATTTGTAAAAATGTAAGTTATATAGGCTGAAGTTTCTGGATTTCTTTTTTTACACTTTAAATTTTTCTGGATTCCATTTTCAGTTAAATTGAAATCATGAAACTTATACAATTTAACAACAATTTATTTTTAGGGCAATATATATATTTTTTCCAAATTCTGTTTTATGTTTACACTTTTCTCAATTCCATATTGATGGTTTAATTACATTTTAATAATGTATTGAATTTATACAACTTTTAACAATTTATTCATTTTCAATCAAGCCCCTTTTTTTCCAGAAATTGTCTGTTTTAATTTTTTTGGATTTAACATAAATTCATTATCAAAAATGGTAGTAATCAAATGAAGGCATGAAACATTAACATTTTAATTAATCTTTTAAAATGTAAAGAAAAAAAAATAATGGCATAAAAGCATGCTATTCCTTAAAAAATAAAGTTGTAATGTTTTTTATTATTACTTTTTTACTTTTATTATTATTACTATTTGAGATAAGTATTCTACTGTACAATAGTAATATATTTTTGTCACAATTTCTTCAAGTTAAACCGAACTTTTATTTTGACGAGTTGTAACAAACTCATTTTTATGACTTTTATGACTCGATTACATGATTCTGTTTGCATCACAGAAGTTACATGGCCTTATATAAGAACAAAACAAACTGTGATTGGTCACTTCACGTGTCAATCATAGGGTCTCCTGCTTTCTGATTGGCCGGTTCATGGTCAGAGTGTGGATCAGATTCTGTGCTGATTCCTCAAATGTGTGTGTAGGTTGTGGGAGAATGGAGGTTCAGTCGGATCCACTGTGATATTCTGCTCACGCTGGACGTCATGATGTGCACCGCCAGCATCCTCAACCTGTGTGCCATCAGCATCGACAGGTGACCCATCCGGCCCTTTCACCTCTCAGTCCACTCACTGACTAACAGCGGGAATGAAATCCCTTTCCAGAATAAAAACAAGAATGATTTTGATTAACGTTTTCGCAATTTCCTAATCTGTTTCGCCTTTGGAGCTTCGCTTGACCTGAATTTATCTTCGGTTTAAATGCACTCCAGGCAATTGCATGCTGGCAGAGGAGGTTATGAATTATAAATCCTGTGTTTGAGGCACTTTTTACGCTTGCGGGGAATTTTAGCGAATGCTGCTCCTCATTAAACCCATGCTGGAAAATTGGAAGCATGCATTAAAGTCGAGGTGCATGCATAACGAGCTGCACGTAAAGTGCTTTGCTTCTCAGCATCGTGGATGAGTTTGGCGTTATATAAATGCGCGACGCGGTAAAGAGAAAACTGACTCATCTCATTCAAGTCCACTTGATAATAACCAACCAATTCATTTCTCATCTCAACGGAAATTGTATTTTTGTTCCTATTCAAAAGCGGTTTCATTTTTGACTTTCTGAAGACTGAATGGTGGGTCACGACCTTTAAAACTTCTCAAACTTCTCGGTAAATGATTCTGCTCGTGTTGCAGTTTCGTGTTGTATTTTATATGTCTTCTATATATATTTTCTATTTTTTTATTATTTCCAATTTTTTTATTTGATTAGGAATGCAAAATAGCATATTTTTTTATTTTCTGGAGTATTATTATTTTTATTTTTCAAATTTGATTAGGAATGCAAAATAGCATATTTTTAAATTTTCTGGAGTATTATTATTTTTATTTTTCAAATTTGATTAAGAATGTAAAATAGCATTTTTTTTTTTTTTCTGGAGTATTTACATCAGTAATTTGCTCACTGATCTAAGCGTGTGTTGATGTGCAGGTACACAGCCGTGGCCATGCCGTTACTCTACAACACACGCTACAGCTCCAGAAGACGCGTGGCTCTGATGATCGCTGTCGTCTGGTTCCTGTCCTTCGCCATCTCCTGCCCGCTGCTGTTTGGACTCAACAACACAGGTACACACACTCACCTGGACCTCATAACTGGTCTATGAGGAAACTGCATCCATAGAATCACAATCTTTTGTTTTCTTTTACATGAACAGTCAACATTAGCCCTATAAAGCCTAATTTCTGAGGTCTCTAGATGATCAAAACGGTGCTGTTGCACTCAATCTCTTCTGTCGTCTGATTGAAGCTCATAGAAATATCAGCATCTGCAGCAAATTCAGATTTTTGCTCAGTTTTTGAATAAAATGAGCTGTTTTTACTTTATATTCTCACTAAATGAGCCATAAAAGCCTTATGCATCAAATATGATACTCAATAAAAAATGCAAAATTTATTAGAATAAAAAAAAGAATTGTCTAAAGGTTCAATAAACTGTTCCATTAAAAAAATTAAGAAAAATATTTTCCTGACTATTACTTCATATGTCAGGCTTTACAGAGTTAATAGATGCTCAAGTCCTGTTATGACTTCTCTCAGTAACTTCTCTCAGTTTTTTAACACACAGCAACGGTTCATTACGACCACGTCGATCGTCCAGATTTGATGTAAATGGACGCTGAACGAAGAGCTGAAGTTCTTCTAAAACAGTGAAAGTAATCTCTGCTCAGCCCAGAGCCGTCGAGTTTAATCTCATATTTCTCCTCCTTCAGCTCCGTCTGTGTCTTTATGAGCTTCATTGGTTGAAGCAGCACAGTGAACTTTAGCATTGATCTCCATCCAGAGGGACGTGGCTGGATTTATGCGCTCGTAATGAGGTTTCCCTCCGTGCATAATTATCACGTCCGCACTCCGGTCGATATGTGTGTTTCTCCTTCACGTTAAAGCTCTAAAGATCAGCGCTCATATACAGTTACATGTAAGGATTTGGGAATAAGAGCAACTCCCAGTATCCCTGCAAAGATCACATCCTCCAGGTGATCCCAAAACACATCTGTTTAGCTCAGCGGGAATCATCACTGCCGGAATGGAGAGCAGGAAAGGTCTGTGAATTAATTATGAATGTGTTATTGTTAGAGCCATTGTGTCAGATTGTGCTTCAGCTCGATTCATTAGTGTCTATGAGAAATGTCTGCCATCGCTATATGTATAATATGTATAATAACACGTGAAGTTCATCTCCAGAGCTGCTCTGAGAGTCACTTCATCAGCATTTCACAGTTTAATTTGGAAAAAAACTATCGGCAGAGATCTTCACGACAACCCACCAAAATAAAAGTTTGGTTTAATTTGAAGAAATTATGACAGAAGTTTATAACTATTCTACAGTAGAATGTATTTCTCAAAATAATGATAGTAGTAGTAGTAGTAGTGATGATAATAATAACAATAACAATAATATCCTACAAATCTTCTTCCATATTTCCTCTTATTATTATTATTATTATTACCTCTGTTGTGAAGCGCTTTGTTTTTTAATTAAATTGTTCAAAAAAAGTTTAATTAAATAGTTATGTTTTATGCCTTCATTTTGATTACCATCATTTTTGATTATATATTTGTATTAAATCATAAATCCAGAAAAATTAAAACAGACAATGCAGAATTTCTGAAGAAATAATTTCATTATTCTAAAAATTATTAGATTGTATGTATTCAAATGCTTTTTGATTATACATTTTTAATTAAACCATTAAAATAGAATCCAGAAAATATAAAAAAATGGAAGAAAAAAGACTTTGGGGGGAAAAAAATTAAATAGAATTTGGGCAAAAGGAAAACATATTTCATATCTGTTAAACTTTTAAAAAAAAAAATTTAATTTTGTAATCTTCATTATTAATTCAATTAATTAGACTTGCATTTTGATTACTGACATGTCCAGAAAATCCAGAGGAAGTTATTTTAAAAAATTGAATTTAGGAAAAAAAAAATTGATTTAATTTAAAAATAAATTTTTTGTTAAAATTTAAAAATGTAATTTTAAAAAAAATGTATGTTTTGTGATTTAAACTAATTAGACATGCTTTTTGATTACTAAAATTTAATTTAACTATTTAAATGAAATCCATAGCAATTAAAACGAAAAAAAAGGCATTTAGGGGAAAAAAATAAATAAAACATTTGTAGAGTCTTGCATTTCTTCTCCATTTTGTTTCATTGGTGTCTATGAGAAACAATTGAGTTATTAAAGAGATCTCAGTTCTGGTTTCACCTTCCTACAGGAAAATTCCTCTGATTTCTCTTTCAACAGTTTTATAAGTCTTGTAATTTATGAAAAGTGCTCTATCCTCCAGCGCAGTTGTTCAAGGAAATATTTAAAATATTTTAACTAGTTGACCTCCAGTTGATTTTAGTTATTATTAATGTCACATGTAGCAATAAGTGAGACGCTCTTCAGCTCAAGTGGCACGTTTGCGTTCAGAGACCTTCACAGATGGTCCCAGCACGAGGATGAGGCGATGAAAAGATAACAAACACAGATAATACGCAGCATTCAACCAAACATGACGTTTCCTTTGTGAGCATCTTGAAGTTATGTTTAAGTCAAGTTTCTTTAACAAGATGTTATTCACTCAGAATGAATATTCTGTCATATTTATTCAGCTTCATGTAACTTCCTTTACTCCAATATAGGAATAGTTCACCAAAAAAATGAAAATACCTTCACCCTCAGTCCATCAGAGATCAGGATGAGTTTGTTTCTTCATCAGATTGGAGAAATGTAGCATTGCATCAGTGTCTCTGCAGTGAATGGGTGCCGTCAGAATGAGAGTAATCTAGCCACATATTTGTTTAGACGCTGCTTGATCTGTGCAGATTTCTCTCCTGATTCAGACCAGAACACATTTTCACTGGAGGAAGCATTATTATGGATTATGGACTCGATGTATTTGAGTTAAAAACGTCTTAATGCTGGATGTGTTTCAGCTTTTGTCTTCTCCAGATGTTAACTGATGGACTGGAGTGCTGTGGATTACTTGTGGATTATTGTGATGTTTTTATCAGCTGTTTGGACTCTCATTCTGACGGCACCCATTCACTGCTGAGACACTGATGCAATGCTACATTTCTCCAGATCTGATGAAGAAACAAACTCATCCTAATCTCGGATGAACTGAGGGTGAGTGCATTTTCATCATGTGTGAACTGTGTTTGCATGAGATTCACTCTTCTCTTTTCTCTCTCTCTTATCAGCCAGTCAGGAAGGGAGAGACTGCAGTTTTGCCGACCCTGCTTTCGTGGTTTACTCGTCTGTTGCTTCCTTTTACGTGCCCTTCATTGTGACCCTGCTGGTGTATGTGCAGATCTGCGTGGTGCTGCGCAGACGGGGCAGACGCACCGCACCTTCACGCAGACATGGCCTCCATCCAGAGCCCAGAGATGCACAGAGATCCCGCAAGGTGTGCTGGGAAAGATATTAATACTTTTATTCATTTTATTCATCAAGGACGCATTAAATTGATCAAAAGTGCCAGTAAAGACATTTATAATGTAACAAAAGATTTCTATTTCAAATAAATGCTGTTCTTTTGAACTTTCTATTCATCTGTGAATCCTGGAAAATAAAATGTATCATATTGTATCAAATATTGTGCAGCACGACTGTTTTGAACATTGATAATAATCAGAAATGTTTCTTGAGCAGCAAATCAGCATATTAGAATGATTTCTGAAGATCATGTGACACTGAAGACTGGAGTAATGATGCTGAAAATACAGCTGCGCATCACAGAAATAAATTACAGTTTAACAGATATTCACATAGAAAACAGCTGTTTTACATTGAAATAATATTTCAATTTTTTACTGTTTTTTTTATTAAATAAAAGCAGCCTTGGTGACCAGAAGAGACTTCTTTCAAAAACATTCTTACCTTAATTCACCACTCTGTAAAAGGCTTTATGCATTATAATAATACTGATTATTATTATTAATAATAATATTATTATTATGGTAGGCATTATTTTGCATCTGTTAAGAGAACTGCTGAATTAAATTCAATTCAGATTTATTCGTATAGCACTTTTTTACAATCGTTTCAAACCAGCTTTACAGAAAATGCATGTTTCTACAATTAAGAGTCGAATGAATCTCTCTTTTTGTTTGTCAGAATAAATGCACTCATCCTGAAGATGTGAAGTTGTGCACTTTAATAGTGAAGCCTCCTCCAGCTGCTCCACAACGCAAGAAAGTGGTAAAACACTGCAGTCCTTCTCATGTTCAGAGTGTGTGTGTGAGTGAGTGTGAGTGTGTGTGTGTGTGTGCGTTTCATACAAAAATCAAAAAAAATCAATGGCATCAAAAATCTGAATGGCTGTTTAAATAATTTAAACACGTTTCAGAAACAGAAAGTAGCAGAAACAGAAAGTAGTGCAGCTGCTGTGTTTACATGGTTTCCGGGGTAACGGCTGCGTTTCTGCTGTTTAGCGCCATCTGCTGTCAGAGAGTGAATGTGTGCTTTCATTCAGCGCGTCTCTCATGCGTTCCTCCAAAAATATTCTTAAAATGCATTCAAAAAATCGGAATAATTTGTAATACATAATTATTCACGGTATTTTGAAGTGCCCACGATAACAATATACCGTGCATATTCATTACCGTGATATATCGCATTACTGAATACCGGCACATGTCTTGTGTGTGTGTGTGTGTGTGTGTGTATGTGTCTGTGTGTGTGTGTGTGTGTGTGTGTGTGTGTGTGAATCAGCAGTGAATCAGTGTGTTCTCTGTGACAGACGCTGGTGAAGGAGGCTGTGGTTCATCCTCTGGACGTGGAGCCCGTGTGTTTTCTGAATCCGGACAGAGATCAGCAGCAGCAGTCTGTGTCGGTGGCTCCCAGTCCAGCGCTTTCGGGCCCCGGCCCTCGCAGGGCCACGGCGCAGGAGAACACACACACACGCCACGGATGGAGGGACAGAAACACAGACCGAGAGAAAGGAGCGGCGGCGAAGGAGAGAGCGAGAGGAAGACTGTCGCAGCAGAAGGAGAGGAAGGCCACGCAGATGCTGGCCATCGTTTTAGGTGAGATTTTGACGTAAATGTAGTTTACTGCTAGTGAGTAAAAATCTAAATCACAGGACAAACTATTACAAAATCTGCAGTTTTAACTATGATATGTAAATATGTCGTCTGCATGCGCTGTGCACTTCAAGGTGAATGTGAATCAGGGTTATCGTTAACTAAAGATAAAACCTTAAACATTTTTTCCCCTTGAAATAAAAAAAAAAAACAGCGGAAATAAAAGAAAATATTTAAACTTACAGCTAGTTGCCAAAGCAAGAGTTCTCGTTTTCATTTAGAATTCTTAACTTGATAAAGTAAAACAACTACAATTGAAATTATAAAAAATAAAAGCTACATTAAAGAAAAACAAAAAGCATAAAAATAAAATCACACAACAAAATTACTAAACTAAAATTAAAATGAAAAATATAAAAAAATTATTTGAATTAAAATTCAAAATATTAATTAAAAAAATTATTATTCTGAGATAAAAACTCGCAATTCTGAGGGAAAAAAATCAGGATTGTGAGATATAAACTATTTTTTTATGTGTATGTATTTTTTTTTTGTTTAAAAGCACACACACACACATTAGAATGCCGTTTCATGCATGAGACGCTGCAAGAGACGCGAGAGTAACATTCAAGCCCGTCCATGTTTATATAAAAAAAACAGTGGAAAAGCAGCGCAACTGAATAAAAACCTGTAACTACTGTATGTCTGATATTTCATGTTTGCATCATGGTGACCGGCTG
>NW_015660002.1:25265-40414 GCF_001515625.1 Sinocyclocheilus rhinocerous | reverse complement strand
TAGCGCTAAGCGCCATTTACACAGAATGCGCTTTTGTATTAATAAAGATGTGACGCAGGCAGTGGAATAGGAAAAACATGAAAGAAGATGGGAATGAACTTCTTTTAACTTGAGCACAGTGTTTTTAGAATGCCGTTTCATGCATGAGATGCTGCAAGAGACGCGAGAGTAACATTCAAGCCCGTCCATGTTTATATAGAAAAAACAGTGGAAAAGCAGCACAACTGAATAAAAACCTGTAACTACTACTGTATGTCTGATATTTCATGTTTGCATCATGGTGACCGGCTGAAAGCTGCTGTTCATTGTTTTTACAGAACATTTATAGTTAATAATAGTCTACTGGTGTTATACCTTCAGTCAGTTCGAATTTAAATTACCTTGACTTTTTAAAGCATTTTGCTCGTATTATTTCTGAACATATAATATGTATAAGACAACTTTGTACAAGATGTAGTTGCATGCATCTTTTTCTGCAAAAAAATTTGTTTACGTTTACATCATGTTGACAACTTCATGTGTGATGCACTTGGAATAGAATTATCTTTAAATAGAGGGTTAATAAAGAAAATGTTACTTGAATCAAGTTGACTAGTTAAAAATCTCAACCCCGTCATCTACACCACCTTCAACATCGAGTTCCGCAAGGCCTTCATTAAAATCCTGCACTGCTGACAGACGGCAGGCGATTCACTGAACAAAAGAAGCTCCAGACATTTATCAAGATAACACCGATCAGGAGACACAGTGACAAAGACAAGACGAGTCGTTTGAGAAGGCTTTGTTTGTGGAACTGATTGTCTGAAACAGGTGTTACAGTACTGTGACATTGATGTGTTTTTAAAGGAGTAGCTTGTCCAGAAATGAACATTTTGTCATCATGTGCTCCCTTCATGTCCAAACCCGTATTATTATAATTTTTCTGTGAAACACAATGGGGACACGCTGACATCATGATGTTTTTAAGCGAACGCGATCATAAATGTGTGGACATTCTGACTTACCTTCTTGAAATTCCTAGTTTAAATGTTGCAGTTCTGACTTTTTTTCTCAGAATTCTGAGTTTACAAATTGGAATTCTGTTTATTTGTTTTCGCCATGCAATTCTGACTTTATATCTCACAATGCTGCATTTGTTTCGCAATTCTGATTTATGTCGCGCAATTCTGACTTTATATCTCGCAATTTTGTTTGTCTTGCAATTTTTATTTATATCTCGCAATTCTATTTGTCTTGCAATTTTTATTTATATCTCGCAATTCTGTTTGTCTTGCCATTTTTATTTATATATCGCAATTCTGTTTGTCTCGCAATTCTGACTTTATATCTCTCAATTCTGTTTGTCTTGCAGTTTTTATTTATATCGCAATTCTGACTTTATATCTCGCAATTCTGTTTGTCTTGCAATTCTGACTTTATATCTCGCAATTCTGTTTGTCTTGCAATTCTTATTTATATCTCGCAATTCTGTTTGTCTTGCAATTCTTATTTATATCTCGCAATTCTGTTTGTCTTGCAATTCTTATTTATATCTCGCAATTCTGTTTGTCTTGCAATTTTTATTTATATCTCGCAATTCTGTTTGTCTTGCAATGCTGATTTATATCTCGCAATCCTGCGTTTGTCTCACAATTCAGATTTTTTATCTTGCAATTCTGATTTATGTCTCATAATTCTGACTTTATATCTCGCAATTCTGGATTTGTCACACAATTCTGTTTTTTTTTTAATTGTGAGATAAAAAAGTTGCAATTACCTTTTTTATAAAAAAAAACAACAACTTCAGAACACTATAAATAAGATATATAGACTCTTTTCTGATAAATGTATGGTGTTTTTGTGCTTTTTGGAGTTTGGCCATATAAATCACTATTCATTTTCACTGTATCAAAAACAGAAGCTCGAACATTCTCCTAAACATCTCCATTTGCTTTTCACAGAAGAACGACATGAGGGTGACTAAATGATGATGATGAGCAGAATTATGATTTATGGATGAACTATGCCTTTAAATCATGTTTTTATCCTCGGAGCAGGTCAATCGTGCTGAAAATGGACAATTTTCCTGTCATAAAATGTGCAATTTAAAGCTACAGTTCACAGAGTGAAGCTTTTGTCTCGCAATTCTGAGTTTATATCTCATAATTCTGACTTTATATCTCGCAATTCTGGATTTGTCACACAATTCTGTTTTTTTAGAACTGTGAGATAAAAAGTTGCAATTACCTTTTTTATAAAAAAAAACAACTTCAGAACACTATAAATAAGATACTGTATATAGACTATTTTCTGATAACTGAATGGTGTTTTTGTGCTTTTTGGAGTTTGGCCATATAAATCACTATTCATTTTCACTGTATCAAAAACAGAAGCTCGAACATTCTCCTAAACATCTCCATTTGCTTTTCACAGAAGAACGACATGAGGGTGACTAAATGATGATGATGAGCAGAATTATGATTTATGGATGAACTATGCCTTTAAATCATGTTTTTATCCTCGGAGCAGGTCAATCGTGCTGAAAATGGACAATTTTCCTGTCATAAAATGTGCAATTTAAAGCTACAGTTCACAGAGTGAAGCTCTCGTCTGGTGGATTTCAGATGATGCTGAGATAATCAGTTTGTCTTTAAACTCCAACCAGTTTAATCATCTTTGAATATTTAAACATGTTTTGGACTGAATAATTCAGTGGAATCTCTAGTGCTGATATAAGATATACTGATGCTCACTGACTCCAGAGGAAATAAACACTCCAAACATATTCTGCGTCTCTAAGAAAGCGCAATCTAATGTGACGTCATGCTGAAGCTCTGAATCTGTTCTGTTTGCTGTAAATAACATGATGTAAATATGCAGTATTGAGATTTTTGTCCTCTACAACATGGCTTGATAATGTTCAAATATTGGAAAACCTTCCAGTTATAGATGCATCGTCTCTTAAAGGGCTCATGAAGAATTAAATCCATTTTGGCTGAATTTGGGCAAAAATAAGACATGTTTTGGAACAGGTTTTGCCTGCATAGGCACTAGACTCAAACTGAGCCAGAAGGTAGAAAATATGTCATGAAAAACTAAATAATGACTGCATACATTTGTTTTAAAAAATAATTGTATAAATATTTATTTTAGCTCAGCAACATTTCTCATTTCCATGTAGTTTAACTTAATGTATTAAAATAACTAAAATTAATAAAAAGTAAAAACAATTATAGTATTTTGATGAAACTATGATATATGAATGAGTGGCATTTTAGTATCATTGAGATTTTTTGAATTTTTTCTATTCAATTTTAGTCAACGTTTTAGGAATTTTGTTGTCTTTTTGTCGTTTTTTTATTTTTATCTTTGTACATAGTTTTTAAAATAAATTTTTCATTTTTAGTTATTTTAGTTCACCAAGTTAAACTAAATTAAAATGAGAAATGTTGTCGTGGCAACTACATGAAATAAAGTTTTTTATTTTATTTATTTATGAAAATGTTTTTTTTAATGGTTTTAATTTTAGTTTCAGTTTTAGTCAACCCCAATAACTGTCTCAATGATACTAAAATAATACTGATATGTTACAGTATTATTTTAGTATCGGTATTGAATTTTTTGTATTGAATTTTTTAGATGATTTTATTTCAGTTTTAGTTTATTATTTTTGTACATCAAGTTAAACTAAATTAAAATGAGAAATGTTGCCATGGCAACTACATGAAATAAAGTTTTTTATACTTTATTTTATTTCAGTTAACATTTATTTCAAGTCATGAAAATGTTTTATTTAACGGTTTTAATTTTAGTTTCAGTTTTAGTCAACCCTAATAACTCTCAAATAATACTGATATGTTACAGTATTATTTTAGTATCATAAAGACACTATTATAATTTTTATTAATTTTTTGTATTTTATTTTTTAGATGATTTTATTTCAGTTTTAGTTTATTATTTTTGTACATCAAGTTAAACTAAATTAAAATGAGAAATGTTGTCTTGGCAACTAGCTGAAAGTTACATTTTAAAATATTTTTTATATTTTATTTTATTTCAAGTAACCTATTTTTTAATGGTTTTAGTTTGTGTTAACTGTAATAACCCTGATAATGACTCGTGTGACCTTTTAAAGCAGCCTGAAGACTTTGAATCTCCGGTTTCTTATTTGTTTGCCTTCCCTTGTCCTTTAGTGTAATCTGACGTCTTAACTGAGTTGGTTTAATCTTGTTTTCGATCTAACTGCTCCCATTACAGATTGCAGGTCTCCTGTTGACTTCCAGCACCTCACGGTTCGATCCTGTAATGTGATCGGCAGGTAAAAACACTCCTGGGGTGAAACAGGATTCACAGCTTCAACCACACATGCACCTCATATCTGTCACGTTTTATCAAATACATGAAAGCCTTTATATAATTGTGCATATCAGCCACCGGTGATCAATGCATGCTGTATTGATGATTTTTAACCCGCAGCAGTCATTAATCCTCATGCTGAGTCTCTGGCTCTCTGTTGTTTTGTGACCTGCAGTATATCTTACTCTCAGTCGCTCAATTCTGACCCCGTCTAACAATAATCAACATGCATTTTTCATCAGCCTATCCGTTACAGCTCTTCATAAACTTCCCGAGACAGCAGCTGAAGCTTTAGACTGAATGCAAACCCATGCAATGCTGTTGAAATAGACGAAGCGAAGGACAGGAGCAGGCGAGGTGAAACACAATGAAGCAGGCCGAGCATCGCAGGGGATTGAACGGATGGAGTATGCAGCGCGCAGCGCCTCGGCTCTTCTTCTGTTGATGCTTATCTCAGGCTTTTGGACTTTCATTACTCAAGTGTCTTCTGTTGTTGGAGACGGAAGAGAAGAATGGCCTCGTGTCTTTGAATGCATGAGCTGACACAAACAATGGCTTGTGCCCAGGTAAGGACAATAGACTCTTGGTCTTTGTAACAATTCATCAAAACCTCTTCGAGAAGCTGCTGCTGTGAGTTTGCATTCGCTGAAAAGAAACTGTAGCACATGCACTATATAGAGGTGAAGCGTGTAATTAAATACTTTTTTATATCTTGCTTAAAGGGACAGAAAATTAAAACTGTGTCATTCCGAACCTTTATGAGTTTCTTTCTTCTGTTGAACACGATATTAGATCATCTGAAGAATGTTGGCACTCGAAGAGTTGACGGCACCCATTGGCTTCCATGGCAGGGAAAAAAAGACTGGAAGTCAATGGGTACCGTCAGCTGTTTGGTTGCCAATATTCTTCAAAATATTTTATTTTGTTCAACAGAAGAAATGTATCCAGTAGCAAAAGAAAAAAACCCATTATAGTATTTCTGTGACTTTCCAAAAAAGAAAAAATATTGAGAAAATGTTGCTATATTTACGATGATTATAAATGCATTTGCGAAAAGGGTCTCAACCAATAGATAGATAGTGTGGGGCGGGACTATCTGTTTAACTGACCAATGGCAGACTGTCTGGGGAGTGTTCAGAGAAACTGTTAGAAAACTATCACTGTTTTTGCAGTACTGTTTGGTAACACGGGGTGCTGAAATATAAATTTTTTTTTTTTAAATGTTTATTTGTTTTTTTATGCATGTTGCATGTTTTGTAGCTTACCGAATTAAATAGTTAATTTAATACTGCAGAAATAATTGCATGCTTTTCCTTTATCTTTTATTTTTTTATTGGCTGCTAAAATTGGCTGCTTATCAGATGCACAAAAAAAAATCAGTAAAACAAAACTAAAGTCAAGTGACCATCATGCAAAAAATTCTCCCAGTGCAAGATTGTTTATTTGATATTTTGGTTAAGTTGATGTTTCAGTTTCTAATAACAGTATCTTACTAGTCCTTTTAACTAATTTAGTTGTCAGCTGGAAAATGTGAAAACAGTCTACACAGCCTGTCCAGGCTTGAAGATAACTGACCTTTGACCTTATGTTTAGGGTTTCTATAACATCAGCCCGGCGAAGGAGAGCCGCGAGCCTCTGCAGACCTTCCCATCATGCCCTCATGCGTCCAGTCTGCTCTTAAACACGGCTCTCCCTCTGCTCACGGCTCCGGTGATGACGGACTCGCCGCTCACACTGATTCCTGGATCTGCATCGAAGAGCCCCGTTCCTCAGACTCTCACGGACGCAGCGCTGTCTCTGTACGGAACAGGAAGTGCCTCGGTGCCGTTTCCTGTCCGCCCTGTGACGCTGGTCTCTGCTGGTTGTGTGCAGCTGCTGGGGGTCTCTGAACTGGCCCCGTACTCGCTGTCAGTGCTCATGCCTCATCTGTTAAACCCTCCTGAGAGAGACTCATCCGCCATCACGGGCCCTAAAACCACAGCCAAAGATGAGGAGATCAGCATACAGGACTCAGACATCAGTGCTTCTAAAAACCCCTCTACAGACGAGACCGGTGAGGGGATAGATAGATGGATAGATAGATAGATAGATAGATGGATAGATAGATAGATATATAGTTAGATAGATAGAACGATAGATAGATAGAACGATAGATAGATAGAACGATAGATAGATAGAACGATAGATAGATAGAACGATAGATAGATAGAACGATAGATAGATAGAACGATAGATAGATAGAACGATAGATAGATAGAACGATAGATAGATAGAACGATAGATAGATAGAACGATAGATAGATAGAACGATAGATAGATAGAACGATAGATAGATAGAACGATAGATAGATAGAACGATAGATAGATAGAACGATAGATAGATAGAACGATAGATAGATAGAACGATAGATAGATAGAACGATAGATAGATAGAACGATAGATAGATAGAACGATAGATAGATAGAACGATAGATAGATAGAACGATAGATAGATAGAACGATAGATAGATAGAACGATAGATAGATAGAACGATAGATAGATAGAACGATAGATAGATAGAACGATAGATAGATAGAACGATAGATAGATAGAACGATAGATAGATAGAACGATAGATAGATAGAACGATAGATAGATAGAACGATAGATAGATAGAACGATAGATAGATAGAACGATAGATAGATAGAACGATAGATAGATAGAACGATAGATAGATAGAACGATAGATAGATAGAACGATAGATAGATAGAACGATAGATAGATAGAACGATAGATAGATAGAACGATAGATAGATAGAACGATAGATAGATAGAACGATAGATAGATAGAACGATAGATAGATAGAACGATAGATAGATAGAACGATAGATAGATAGAACGATAGATAGATAGAACGATAGATAGATAGAACGATAGATAGATAGAACGATAGATAGATAGAACGATAGATAGATAGAACGATAGATAGATAGAACGATAGATAGATAGAACGATAGATAGATAGAACGATAGATAGATAGAACGATAGATAGATAGAACGATAGATAGATAGAACGATAGATAGATAGAACGATAGATAGATAGAACGATAGATAGATAGAACGATAGATAGATAGAACGATAGATAGATAGAACGATAGATAGATAGAACGATAGATAGATAGAACGATAGATAGATAGAACGATAGATAGATAGAACGATAGATAGATAGAACGATAGATAGATAGAACGATAGATAGATAGAACGATAGATAGATAGAACGATAGATAGATAGAACGATAGATAGATAGAACGATAGATAGATAGAACGATAGATAGATAGAACGATAGATAGATAGAACGATAGATAGATAGAACGATAGATAGATAGAACGATAGATAGATAGAACGATAGATAGATAGAACGATAGATAGATAGAACGATAGATAGATAGAACGATAGATAGATAGAACGATAGATAGATAGAACGATAGATAGATAGAACGATAGATAGATAGAACGATAGATAGATAGAACGATAGATAGATAGAACGATAGATAGATAGAACGATAGATAGATAGAACGATAGATAGATAGAACGATAGATAGATATATAGAACGATAGATATATAGAACGATAGATAGATAGATATATAGAACGATAGATAGATAGATAGATAGATTATTCAAGTATTAATTCCCAAACTCTTGTGTTTTCTCGTCACAGATGTCTCTGGGATCAGACTCTGTTCATCATGTCCATCACGTCTGGCGTTAATTACGACCCTCATCCCCACCTTCATCATCCTCACCGTCTGCATCGCTGTCACAGGTGCACATTCCCTCAGTAACACCAGGTACACTCATAAACGAATGGAAACAGACGGATAACTCAATGCTTTTCTTCTTTAGTGAAGTTCGTGTGTTTCCCAAACAAAGAGCAAGACATTGAGCCCCCTGCTGGCGTCTCACAGAACTGCAGCGTCTCTCCAGAGCCTTTCTATTCTGTCAAATATCCAGCCAAAGACACCGTCAGCATTCCCTCGGGTACGTTATGCATACTTAAATATAAGATGATTTCATATGCAATGTTCCCCTCTAATGTTTTTTTTTTGCTGAGCAAAACTTTTTGGCCACCTGAGCAAAAACTTTCTTTATATCAGACCTGTACAGCACACACACACACACAAAAAGGTGTGTAACTTTTAACTTTAATGTGCTATTTATATTTGATTTGACCCTTGATGTAACTAAATAATGCACATTTTAGGTTACCTGAGAAAACCTAACCGCACAACAGTTCAAGTCTATATAATAATACAATAGCATAATATAATAATAATACAATAATAACATAATATAATATGAAAAATCCCTTTTTGAGGTCAATTATTAGGTTTATATAATATAATATAATATACTGTAATATTATATAAAAACAAATTGAAGCATTTAAACTGACAGAATAGAATACAATAGAATAGAAAACAACGCTTTTAAACTGAGATCTGTAAGTATTTTCAGGAAACATGATCATGTGAATTCTTATATAGTTATCTAAACATCCCCATGTATTAGAGTTTGC
This sequence comes from Sinocyclocheilus rhinocerous, assembly GCF_001515625.1. Classification (NCBI taxonomy): domain Eukaryota; kingdom Metazoa; phylum Chordata; class Actinopteri; order Cypriniformes; family Cyprinidae; genus Sinocyclocheilus; species Sinocyclocheilus rhinocerous. The sequence goes on along the minus strand of NW_015660002.1, from coordinate 31,506 downwards.
TTCACTTAATCAAGCCATTCTTCTTTAAAACATGACGACCTTTTCTTTCACGTCACTGCGTTGGTTCTCTTGTTGAGCGATTTCGTCCGCAACCGTTAAAGTATTCGATTTCTACAGCGACTGATTTGGCGCACATCATTCTCTTCCGTTTCTAAATCTATAGCATTCCAACTCTATAGCGGTTTGCCCGAGCGTTGTAATTACACTGCAAAAAAAAAAAAAAGAGCTTATCTTACTTAGTATCTTAGTATCTTGTTTCCAGTAAAACATCTAAAAATTCTTAAATTAAGATGCATTTACTAGATAAGCAAAATGACAAGATTTTAAGTCTTGTTTATAAGATAAGTATAAAATAAGTAAAATGATCTGCCAGTGGGGTAAGTAAAATACTCTTGTTTTAAGCAAAATGCACTTAATTTTGAATTAATCCCCCCCCCCCGGAAACAAGACTAAATGTGGCCCTGAACCAAAAAAACAGTCATAAGGGTCAATTTTTTGTATATCAATGTATACGTAATCTGAAAGCTGAATAAATAATCTTTCCATTGATGTATGGTTTGTTAGGATAGGACAATATTTAGCTGAGATACAACCATTTGAATATCTGGAATAATATCTTCATGGAACATGATCTTTACTTAATATACTAATGATTTTCGGCATAAAAGAAAGATCGATAATTTTGACCCATACAATGTATTGTTGGCTATTGCTACAAATATACCCCAGCGACTTAAGACTGCTTTTGTGCTCCAGGGTCACATATATTATGTAATTTTGCTTATCTATGAAATGCATCTTAATTTAAGAATTTTTGTATATTTTGACTGGAAACAAGATACTAAGATACTAAGTAAGAAGCCTTTTTTGCAGTGTATTTCGCAGCATGCTTTCTTCCTGTCCAAGTGAACTCGATTTACCTGGTCTTTGTCTCCCAGATTGCTCCGCAGCAATGAACGCTGGGTCTCGTGGGTCGCGTATAGTCGGCGGTACGGAGGCTGCGAAGGGTCAGTGGGGTTGGCAGACCAGTTTACACTATCGGGGCAAACACGTGTGTGGAGGAGCCATCGTCAGCCCTCGCTGGGTCATCACTGCCGCCCACTGCTTCATACAGTGAGTATGAGACGACAGACGCTGAGGGGATTCTAACGCCGCTCATCTCTGTGTTCGTCTCGTTTGGCAGATATGGCATGAAGCTGGAGTCGGACTGGATCGTAGTGGTTGATAGCGTGAGCGTCTCGGATCCGTCTCAGGGAAAACGCTACCACACACTGCAGATAAACCCGCATCCGCGATTCTCACTGGACAACAACGACTACGACCTGTGTCTGCTGCGCACACAGACAGAGATAGAGATGGGAGGTGAGTTCACGCTTGCAAATTTGAATGAAACTAATTATGCAGATATAGCTTCTTCATCAGATTTGGAGAAATGTAGCATTGCATCACTTGCTCTGCAGTGAATGGGTGCCGTCAGAATGAGAGTCCAAACAGCTGATTCTCCGAATCTGATGAAGAAACAAACTCATCCTAATCTCAGACGGTCTGAGGGTGAGGGCATTTTGGGCACATTTTCATTTTTGGGTGAACTATTCCTTAAAATACATGGAAATATATTCCATGTGAACGGACTCTATTTAGTTTTGCACGCTTTAAAAGACACAAGACGTGAGTTCAGTAGTCAAACACGTCCATCCAGCTCATGTTTACATAGAAAATAAAAGGAAAAGCAGTGCAGTAAAATGCACAACACGTGTTCTGTATGAACACCCCTTATTGTGCATGCTATTCTAAATAATATTTTTGTTAATCAAATGCAATAACTTCATCAATATATTCATCAATTCTCATTACATATCAGGAATTCACTCTTAGATGTCACATTAGGCAGGCAGGTTTTTTAATATATGTGACCAGTGCTGGCAAAATGAGTCACAATGAGCACATTTTTAAAAAATGAGTTATTTTCAAGTCAGTTCTGAGAAAAATCAAGTTTAAGTTTTCTGAAGGTTCCAAAGCAAAATCACCTAGTTTTTTGTTTATTGTTTCCTCCAATTGCTTTCTTAATATTAACTACTATATTAATAATCACAATATAGCCAGTTTTATTTATCTTTGTTATTAAAAATAAGAACAGATGCAAACAACTGTAGAAGAACAAATATAAGAAAGAAACAAATAGGCATAGTGCATAACTTTTTTTTTTTTCATTTTACACCTAAACAAAAGCATCTAAACAAATAATCAAATGTAAAAATCACTTCCGTGTGTTCATTACAAATAAACTGATTATTAAAACTACAAAAGCAGTTCAATCAAGAGCAGTGATCTTTCTTTTATTGTTAGATTAACATTAATGAGACAGAAGGTCCTACTGATCTAATATAATGTTACACATCAGATGTTTTCCCCAAACATTCACTTAAGACATATCAGATTATGTTTGCGTGAATAGCCTACTTAAATACTGTGATACAGTATGTGTACGTATCGGGATCGCGTGCTGGCAGAAGCGCCTTTATGTGCGTGAATGATATATCAGTCAGCGGCAGCGCAAGAAGCGAGCAGAGAAAAAGGCTCACCTCTCAGAAAATGTACAAGTAAAGATCATTTTAGATGTTTAACTGGTCCGTGTAACGGTTTGCCAGCAGGGGTCACATATGCCTCTGTTGTCTGTGGTTTAGACGGCGTGAGACCCGTGTGTTTGCCCCGTCTGAGAGAGTCTTTCCCTCCGGGATCGTCCTGCTGGGTGACGGGCTGGGGTTACACGCGGGAAGGAGGTGAGAGCGTTTCTGAAGCGTTTACAGCATCCTGAAAGTGCGTTCATCTATTCATGTGCTTTGGTTCTCTAACAGGGTCTGTGTCGTCACACCTGAGACAGGCTTCGGTTCAGCTGATCGATCAGGCCGTCTGCTCACAGCCCTACGTGTACGGCTCACAGCTCACTCCCAGAATGCTTTGCGCTGGCGTTATGGAGGGAGGAGTGGACTCCTGTCAGGTATGCACATGCATTAAAGGGACAGTTTGCTTGAAAACGATTATTCTGTCATTATTTACTAGGGCTGCCCTCGACTAAAGATTTTTCTGGTCGACTAGTAGTCGTTCATTTTAAGCATTAGTTGACTAATCACACGTTATAATGAGCCTTTAATTGCCTACATTGCCTAATAAGTGCTCAAGCTCACACATAAAACTTGCCTCAGCACACCGGCAGAAGTAATGATGATGAATGTGTCAGGGGAAAAAAAGTAAGTAGGCTGCATTAACGTTTTAATAATTCATTGATAAACTAGTGTTTTTTCCTACGTGTACGGCTCACAGCTCACTCCCAGAATGCTTTGCGCTGGCGTTATGGAGGGAGGAGTGGACTCCTGTCAGGTATGCACATGCATTAAAGGGACAGTTTGCTTGAAAACGATTATTCTGTCATTATTTACTAGGGCTGCCCTCGACTAAAGATTTTTCTGGTCGACTAGTAGTCGTTCATTTTAAGCATTAGTTGACTAATCACACGTTATAATGAGCCTTTAATTGCCTACATTGCCTAATAAGTGCTCAAGCGCACACATAAAACTTGCCTCAGCACACCGGCAGAAGTAATGATGATGAATGTGTCAGGGAAAAAAAAGTAAGGAGGCTGCATTAACGTTTTAATAATTCATTGATAAACTAGTGTTTTTTGTTTTCATCTTAAGAGATGAAGTCGGCGACACTGACTCGTCATCTCCGCAGTAGTGCATGCACCTGCATGCATCTTTCATACGGATTACATAATCTGAGAATATTTGTTTTCCATTTGAATTGGTTCATTTGAAACATTTTAATAATTTGATAAACTAGTGTTTTCTTTGTTCTCGGTTTTTAGAGATGAAGTCAGCGACACTGACTCGTCATCTCCGCTGTAGTGAACACGCTGGATTACATAATCTGAGAATATTTGTTTTCCATTTGAATTGGTTCATTTGAAAGTAGACATTTCACTCTCTATAGAGATATTTTTAATGTCTGTAAAGCAAGTATACACAGAGTTTCGGAGCTTCACGCTCAAGTTCACAGAGACCGAGACGGCAGAAAGCGCATCCTGTTTGCTTTCGTTATTTTACAAAAGCGCAATGTTTTGTTGTTATTGTGAGTGCACACAAATAAACGTCTTTACAGATTCGAAAGATGTATTACTCTTATTTGGACAAACCCTTAACAATCTGTGTGTTACTGAATTCGCCAATGTGTATTTTTATTTTTTATTTTTTTTCTGTGACTAAGCGACTAATAAAATTTTGGTCGACCAAGCCTCTTCTGGTCGACTAACGGTTAGTCGACTATTAGGGGGCAGCCCTATTATTAACTCATTCTCGTGTCATTCCAAACCTTTTGTTTTTCTTCTGTGGAACAACATGTTTAAAAAAAGACTGTAAAATGTTCATGCACTGCATTATTTCAGGTCTTCTGGATTCCTATAATAGCTTTCTGAGATTCGCTGAAAGTCCTCCTGCCTCTGTCATAGTCTGAAATCGATTCAGATACAGGGTCATCGAGACCCATCGCTTCACGCTCGATGCCGTGATGTAAAATTGTGTCAAATCTGATGCATCTTGACCTGCTAAATTTGAAATAAATGAGGTCTGAGAGCTCAGGGGGAGCTCATGATGCAAAATGACATGAAACATTATGAGGGTGAGAAAATGATGACAGGATTGTTGTTTTCCTGTGAAATATACATTTTACAATAGGGACCCATTAGTTAAAGGGTTAGTTCACCCAAAAATGAAAATTAGTCCATAAATTACTCACCCTCAAGTCATCCTAGGTGTATATGACTTTCTTCTTTCAGACGAATCCAGTCGGAGTTATATTAAAAATTGTCTTTGATCTTTCAAGCTGTTTCATGGCACTCAGCGGGGTGTTGCATGCATCAGTCCAAAAGAAGTGAAATAAAAAGAAACCGTGTTTTGGGAACAACTAAGAGACCGTGCTGAGAAGATCGTAAATTGCGAATTGGCGTATAAGGTGTTAAAAGATCTGCCAGATACTGTGGAGCGAGACCATGCAGAGCCTTGTATGTAAGCATTAAGATTTTAAAATCTATGCGGTATTTAACAGGGAGCCAGTGTAACGTCTTACAGACAGGAGTTATATGGTCGCCAGCCCTAACCCCAGTTAAAATTCTAGCTGCTGAATTCTGCAAGTATTGCAATTTGTTAAGAGAGCATTTGGACACTCCAACAAGGAGAGCATTGCAATGATCAATTCGTGAGAAAACAAAAGAATTAATAACTTTTTCAGCAACAGAAAAGGGCAACATAGGCCGAATACACGCCAGAATCAGAAGCTAACAGTAAGTCATTAACAACTTTAACCAAGGATGTTTCAGTGCTGTGGAGTTTCCTAAACCCAGATTGAAGGGGCTCAAACAGTTTTATATTGGCCCAAACAGGTTTTCCAAGCTTGATGAAAAACTGACAAGCCAGAACCACGCCATTTACGCTCCAGTTTGCGACATTCTTTGAACGCAAATTGTCATTATACCAGGGAGCTGTATATACGAAAGAGGCATTGCGTGTTTTAATTGGTGCAAACATGTCCAAATTGGCAGCAACAGCATTATTAAGTAAAATAATTTTATGCTCAGAAGGGACAGAAGAAAAATTATCCAGGCATGCATTGATCGAATTAGCAAAAGCCGCAGGGTCAATTGATTGCCATTTACGGAAAGAGACAGTACGTGCAACAGGCCTTAAAGAATATGGTACCTCCAAATTAAAAAGGGTGGCTGAATGATCCGAGAGACCAACATCTACAGTAGAGAGATTTGACACCAAAGCATCATTTGCCATGACTAAATCAAGTGTATGACCTTTACAATGTGTAGGAACATTCACAAATTGTGTAAAGTTAAAACAGTCCAACAGAGATAAAAATTCCTTGGCCAGAGCACATGAGGTCAGCGTTGCGCATGCGCCGCTCAGAAGTGACGAACGCGGAAGCGCAGGGGAGAGATCAAAACAAAACAACGGTCACTTATTAAAAGTACAAAACGAGGATTTGTAAAGAAGAATTTCGGAGGATTTCGATATAAGCCAAGATAGCAACTGGTTTTCCTTTGCTAAAGTAAGGAAACTTTACTTCCTTTGCTCCTGTTAACAAACGTTGGTTTTCACGAGACACACAGGCGCATGCGCAACGCTGACCTCATACGTCATCCGCCCGGAGCTGCTTCCGTGTACAACTGTTGGCGCAAGCT
>NW_015660002.1:24194-24568 GCF_001515625.1 Sinocyclocheilus rhinocerous | reverse complement strand
CGATTCGCTACAGGAGGCCTTTGTTCACCCCCCGGAGTCGTGTGAGACACTTTTTTTATATATAGATGGGCGCTTTTTATTTCACTTCTTTTGGACTGATGCATGCAACACCCGCTGACTGCAATGATAGAGCTTGAAAGATCAAAGACAATTTTTAATATAACTCCGACTGGATTCGTCTGAAAGTAGAAAGTCATATACACCTAGAATCACTTGAGGGTGAGTAATTTATGGGCTAATTTTCATTTTTGGGAGAACTAACCCTTTAAGGCTAGTTATTGTAATGTTAGTTAACGTCTCGGTTACGTATGGTAACCCTCGTTCCCTGAAGGAGGGAACGGAGACGTCACGTCGGATGACCGACGAAATTGGGA
>NW_015660002.1:15584-21628 GCF_001515625.1 Sinocyclocheilus rhinocerous | reverse complement strand
AATTAAAAAAAAATCATTAAAAATGACAACGTATTACTTAAAATAAACTTTAACTTAAAATAAAATATAAAAAAGCTTAAACTTATTTTATTTTAGCTAGTTGACAAGTCAATATTTCTCATTTTTGTTTAGTTTAAGAAAATGACTAAAGAATTTAATTAAAAATCATTAAAAATGACAACGTATTACTTAAAATAAACTTTAACTTAAAATAAAATATAAAAAAGCTTAAACTTATTTTATTTTAGCTAGTTGACAAGTCAATATTTCTCATTTTTGTTTAGTTTAAGTACTAAAATGACTAAGGTAAAACTAAAACTTATATAAACATATTTCAAAAAATTCAAAAATAAAATGACAACAATTTTACCTAAAATTAAAATGAGAATTTTTTTTAATTTAAAACAATTAAAAAAATTAACAAAAAAACTATAATAGTACACTAAAATAACACTAATCATTGTTAATGTTAGTAATAAAAATGCAACTGCTTCTAGTTAGTTGTAAAAGTAACATAATGAGCAATAAATGTTACAGTATTTATTAACCCTTTTAAAACTAGTAAAACTATTCATTGTTAGTTCATGTAAGCTCAAAACCATTAAATAATATTAATTGTACAACTTGTGATTTTAAAAACATAGTAGTAAATGCTGAAAGTGACTAAGAACAAAGAATAATAAATGCTTTAGAAGTATTTTTATTAGTTCATGTAAGCTAGTGTAGTTAACTAATGTTAACAAATGGAAGTCTTGTGTAAAGTGTTACTAGTAATTCTTTAAAGATGCACACATAAATGAGTGTGTGTGTGTTTGTGTGTGTGTGTGTGTGTGTGTGCGGGTGTGTGTGAGTGTTGCTTTCTACAAGTGTGTATGTATGAGATGGAAGGCCGGGGACGTGTGTGTGTGTGTGTGTGTGTGAGTGTGAGTGTGTGTGTGCGTGAGTGTGAGTGTGTGTGTGCGTGCGTGAGTGTGTGTGTGTGTGTGTGTGTATGTGTGTGTCTCATATCTCTTGTCTCTTGTTCAGGGAGACAGCGGGGGTCCTCTGGTGTGCCGGACTGAAGCAGGTGGCTGGCGGTTGGCCGGTGTGGTGAGTTGGGGTGAAGGATGTGGACGAGTCAATAAACCCGGCGTTTACAGCAGAATCACTCCACTGCTGCACTGGATTCATCAGTACATCAGTGTAAATACACATCACGTCACAACACTGCTCAGAGAGTGTTACGGGTTCAGATTAAACTCTGTACAACATCCACCGGCTGATTACCACCGTCATCTGTCAAAACAAGCTAAAATAATATTTACAGGGCTGTCAAAATGGTTGAAAAACTAAATTCGAATTTTGTACTTAAATATGATTAATATTCGAATTATATTCGAATTTAAAAAGCATAATTTGAGTTAGGGAGGAAAAAAGCTTTTGGCTTCTCTCCTGAGGCCACAAGAGGGCGCATCGAGCAAAATATTACTAATGCACGTTTCTTCAAAGCAATAAAATAACACGACTATCTGTGAAAAAATAATGTTTAAATTAATGTTTATAAACCATATATAATTAATTAAGTTGCTTAAACAATTAGAAACCGATCACAAAGAGTACTTTTTCATTTAAAAACATGAGATGCAGTGGGATGGGGAAAACTGCCATAAAAGTCTCGAGACATGTTTTTTTAAAAGTTGAACTTGCATTAATTTTACATGGCTTTCTAAACATACGGCTCTCTTGTGCTTTTTATTTTAAATTCGACGAATATTCGGAATTCGAATAGTTCCTTTAGTTCACTGCATTCGTTAACATAAACTAATAATGAAAATACTTTTATTAATCTTAATGTTCATTTCAACATTTACTAATACATATTAAAAATTCATTTTTTTAAAGTTAATACTATTTAATGGACCTGAGGTAACATAAACTAACAATAAGTAGTTGTATTTTTATTATTTAATAGTAAACAAAGATTAATAAATACTAACAAATGTATTGCTTATTGTTAGTCAATGCATAACTAATGAGACCTAATTCTAAAGCCTTACCTGTACATATTATTTATTAACATGAAACTAAAGTCCATCACTGACTGACCTTGACTGTGTAAAATAAACCAATAAACCAACTAAACTCCTGATACGACTAGTGAAAGTATAATCAAATTGGCTGCCAGTCATTTCAACTTTTAATAAATTATAATAATTATATATTATTATAAATTAGTGCTGTCAAACGATTACTTATAATAAAGTCAATTATAATAAACTGACTTATAAATCGTAACTTTAAAAAGTTGAAATTGAAAATGAAATGAGTTAAAGTAATGGAAAAATAAATCTTGACTTATTCATCATATCATTTTTACAGTGCGCGATAACTTTAATTAAATATGTGCAAAACTCTTTATTCAGACTTCAATCTGAGCCCAGAACATTCCTTGCGTTATGGCAGCATGCATTTATAATAAGTCCAAAATCCATTAATATTTCTTTAATTGATTTCAGGATGAAGACGAAGAGTCCTTCTCGACGGTCACCACACAGAGCAATCCCTTTTGAAAACAGTGTCATTAATTATTATTACACAGATTGTACAAGGCTTTAATCTCATAACTGATAACTGAAAGCTTTGTGAGAGTGCATATCATGTGCAATAAAAGATGATTAGATGCAGAGCGGCTGGTTTGAACTGACTGTGACTGGAGTCACGTACGCTCAGAGAAGGGCGTGTCCTGATGAACGGAATGTGGTTTATTCAGCTGATTCACTCTGACTGTCTCTGATCATCATCATCATCATCATCATGATGCTTGAATCTGAATCTGATCATGCATCTGGAAACTTCACTGATCTGGGACCTGACGTGGCCAACATCTCATCCAATACATAACATGGAAAAGACGGCTCATGAATATTAATGAGCATGTGCTGTTGTTGCTATGTAACCGGCTGAGAGTGTCTGTTGTGTCTGTAATTGACCCTCAGAGACTCGTTGATATTTCTGAGCTTGCGTGACTGATTGTGGATTGTTGTTGAACATCAACATCTTTATAAAGCCGCAGGTTTAGAGGCCTTTACCAGCATCTTCACGGGTGAGTTCATCTCTCTCGAGCCATCAGGGTCAGTATCCGTCTCTGATTGAATGGAAGCCCAATCTTATTGCAACTTTTTGTCTCACAATTTGGACTTTTTTTCCTCAGAATTCTGAGATAACTCAAAATTCTGACTTTCTTTCTCACAATTCAGGGTTTATATCTCGGAGTTTTGATTTATATCTCACAATTCTGCGTTATATCGCAATTCTGATTTATATCTCGTAATTCTGCATTATATCGCAATTCTGCATTATATCGCAATTCTGATTTATATCGCAAATTCGCAATTCTTAATTTATACCTCGCAATTCTGATTTATGTTTTGCAATTCTGAATTTATATCTCACAATTTTGAATTTATATCTCACAATTCTGCATTATATCGCAATTCTGATTTATATCTCGCAATTCTTAATTTATATCTCACAATTCTTAATTTATATCTCACAATTCTTAATTTATATCTCACAATTCTGAGTTTATTTCGCAATTCTGATTTATATCACAATTCAGAGTTTATATCTCACAATTCTAATTTATGCTTTGCAATTCAGAATTTGTATCTTGCAATTCTGATTTATATATTGTTCCAAACACGATACTAGCCTTTCAAAGTTATCCAGCTCAAAAACGTATATAGTTTTTGTCAGTGTTTAAAACATCCAGTTATGCAGAATATAAGTTGGTAAATATTTAATTGATGAGTTGTCAATACAATATATAGGGTATGATTTTACCACAAAATTCAGCATATTGACATTACATGATATACGTAACTGCAAATCTGTGTTTCGCTGCCTGGAGTCCATTTGTTTCTGTGAATTGCATTCTCTCTTATAGCTTTCCGCAGTCTGTAAAAATATTCCTCAGATTTCTTGTCAAAACTATTTCTACGTTTGACTTTCAGCAGTGTCCAGTGTTTCCCATACACTGATTTATTTCAAAACTGCCCTGATTTCTAGGGCAGAGAAAAACCCATATCGGTCGACCTCTATTGCTGACACTTAAATGACTTGTTTTGCCACTTTTGCACTTGCTATTAATGTATTTTGAATGCAAAAGGCACTTTTGATATTTTTTTTTTTTTAAATAGTGTTGATTTGTTATGCATGTTTATTAAAAACAATTGTTCCGGACCTTTGACACTGATGAAAATTCAGATTTGGACCTTTGAATGTAGATTTTGAGAAGCCCTGCCCTGCTCTTTGGTGGCACTGGAATCAGTGTTGTCAACTTAGCAGTCTTGTTGCTTAATTTAGCAACTTTTCGGACTACCCTAGCAACGTTTTCTTCCAAAAGCACCTAGCAACAAATTTGAGCAATTTTTAAAATGTATCTGGCAACTTTTAGCAACTTTTGAGAAGTGACTCGGACAATAAAAAGGCACACATTTTCCATCCGAATTACACAAAAAGAGGAAACCACAGAAGCCTCGCAGTACACACATCACGTGAACTGAGTTAGCTGCTATTTGCAATTGTTAAATTTGATAATAACTGAATAATTGTTCATTTATGATACACTTTGTTAGTAGCTTGCGATTGTTGAACATTTTCCTGCACATAATTAATTGTAACCCTGTGACCCGAAAACACAATGCGTTATTAATTAGATATAATTATATATTAATTATAAATATATTTATTAATGCAAGTAAAAAACCAATACGGATTAATTTTTTTCATATTAACAGTAGATTGTGCCTTATGTTTACAGACTTTTCTTATGAGTGTAGCATGCTAACTACTAATACACTGCTTAAATCATAATTGTTGAGAATGTGTAGTATTACTAGTTTACTAGCTATTAAAAAAACAAACTAAATTGTAATCATTCAAAATTGTGTGTGTTCAATAATTCAATCAATGTATTTAAAAATACACTTAAAATACATTTTACAAACAAATCTAAATTAACATATATAAAATATTTTTTTACTGAGATTTGATGACGTCACAAATGCTTTTAGCAAAAGATCGACCTTCCTTTTGCAACTTCGCCGGCGCACGCAAGAGCGTACTGCGCATGCGCAGACACGTCAACGCTCCGTGACGGTCGAATTTCGTAAACATTGCGTCGGGGCGCTATTATCTTCAATACAACTGTCTCTACTGAATATTTACCATACATTACGCGATTTTATGCATGCGTAGGTCACGTGTGAGGCGTTATAACGCGCTCTAGCGCGTTGTCTGCAGAGTCCGCGGAAGGAGGCGTGACTCCCGCGTTTACTGTTACATTGTGACACCGGAGTTCATTCAGATACAGATCAGATCTGCCCGACACTCGCCAAACTAGTCTGAGGTGCAGACGGAAGTAAAATGAGTGCAGCTCTCTTACACAGACTGAAGCCCGCAGTGAGCGTCGCGAGCCGCCTGTGGAGCTGCAAACCCCCGCGGATCGAGCCGAGCAGCGCAGCCGCCTCAGTGAGACTCTACAGCGGACTGATGGAGTCCCGAGCGCCGCTCTTCAGACAGGTGAGCCGCTTCAGTCGCTTATTCTTCTGACATGTGCGAACACAAGCGTTCAGGAAGCGCTAAACACTGGAAATAACAACAACGACAGGTCCAAAGCAAGGTTATATAAGACTTCTTCTCATACACAATGATCTGAGTGATTTACACCGGCATCATAAAGCAATACAGACACATAAAAGTTAAAGTTCAACTTTTCTCACAGCATTTGACAGAACTTTGAGCTGTGGTGGATGTTATTATGTGGTTCTCTACACACTGTATATACATCCACTAAAAACGTAATGCTAAAAGGATTTTTTTGACTCCTGTATGCTAAAACAAACCCCTATTGACATTCTCTGAATGACAGTCTGTTACAAATACATCAATGAAGCACTGCAACATTTAGAACCATAGTTTGTTACTACAGCTACTGTTACTGCTGTAAAATCATACATTCAAACAGAATATATATATATATATATGTGTGTGTGTGTGTGTGT
>NW_015660002.1:14992-15474 GCF_001515625.1 Sinocyclocheilus rhinocerous | reverse complement strand
GACCGATATATCGTTTTGCTGATATTATCGGCCGATATGAGCCTGCCGCCGATATATCGTTATCGGCGAATATGCCGCCGATATGCAATTTTGTTTTACAGAACATATAATGCAGATAAAATGCTTGAAATGGTGTAATTACTTAGTTTGTCCAGCAGAGCGCGCTCCATTGTTTGCTACTGGCGACCTGGATGAAACGCTTTAAAGCTTAAGTCTATGGAAAACCATTGAAACTTTGAACGGCCATATCTCCGTATCGGCGCAGCGATTCCGCACAAAATTCGGGGGATCCCTTCAGATCCAGGAACCCTCTCGAACGCAAATCGAGTGTACGTCTAGAGGCCCTCTTTCGAATGAGACCACCCCCGCGTCGATAGCCCCCGGGGTTCGGGAGTTACAGATGGTTAAATTTGCGGTCCGGCGCCGACCGATCTAGCGATCCCGGGGGGCTACCGACGCGCGGAGGGTGGCGTTCGAGGGGG
>NW_015660002.1:10087-14522 GCF_001515625.1 Sinocyclocheilus rhinocerous | reverse complement strand
TATATATATATATATATATATGTGTGTGTGTGTGTGTGTACACTGTACAGTATATATATATATATGTGTGTGTGTATAGGGGGTCACTAGTAGCAAATTAGCACTTTTTTATTTTTTTATATATATATACACACTTTTTAAAAAATGATACCAGGGCTCACTAAAGCCAAGTTCGTACATTTTATTGATATACTTTGTGTGTGATATCAGGGGTCCCTAATACCAAATTAACACAATTTATTATTAGCCTATTACTTTAATATTTATTTAGTTATTATTTATAACAGGGGCCACAAAAACCAAATTAAATGAGCATATTTTATTTTTATTTATTGTTTTTTGTGCTATCAGGGGTCACTAATAGCACATTAGCAGTGTTTTACTACAGGGGCCACAAAAACCAAATTAAATGAGCATATTTTATTTTTATTTATTTATTGTTTTTTGTGCTATCAGGGGTCACTAATAGCACATTAGCAGTGTTTTACTGTGGTATGCTGCCAGAGACAGTAGTTGCGGTGATGATTTTGTCAGTAACCTGATCCACTGCATGGAGAGATATGAGTGGAATGCTTCAGCGGACTCACGCTGACTGAGCGAGTCTCTGCTGCTGTTGTTGTTGTTCCTGTAGCTCTTTGAGTCTGAGAGCAGCACATACACGTACCTGCTGGCGGATGCTGACAGCCGAGAGGCCGTTCTGATCGATCCGGTGCTGGAGACAGTGGACAGAGATCTGCAGCTCATCAGTGAACTGGGCCTGACGCTCAAAGTGGCCTGTAAGCATCTCTTTTATTACTCTTATGTTTATTACTTTAAAGTTTAAGGAGATGTAGGGCTGGACGATATGGCCAAAATTTATATCACAATATAATTTTTTAATTTTGGTCGATAAAATATAATTCCGATATTAATATGAACAATATTTTAAAAAAGCCTGCCAAGAGGCTTTTTTCCCCCTTTGTTGTCTATGCACTAGAAACATTTTCCCCCATGCCATATCCATCTTAAACAGCTAACCTGTTTTTCTGTAATTCACAATTATTGCCTCCCTCTCAAGTACTATGCAAATACATATGCATATTTTTTTTATTTATACAACTGTATATAGATTAAATAATGCACAAATCTGTTCCAGATTCATCCGTTATTTATTGTTTTTTTTTCTCTTTTCACTTTATTCTTATTTAAATGTTTTTTCTTTTCTCATGTCATATATGTATGCATGTACTGTATGTACCAAGAGCTCCTTAAAAAAACACAACATATTCCTTGTGTGTCTGCACACATTTGGCAAATAAAGCTAATTCTGATTCTGCTGTCTGTACCAACAAACTGAGAAATTAATTTGCCAAGTATATGAAATCTCCTCCTATAAAACTATATAATATATTTTAGAAAAAAAAAACAGTACAAATAAATTAATGTTCACCTTTTTTTTTGTATTTAGCCTTCATACAAACAAGAAATGTGAAATCACCATCAAATAAACATAAGACTGTCAGTCTCACCTTATTAATAATTTATTGATCTGTAACCTATACGCAGTATAACATACGCTGATTATTCTTATAGATTGGAACAAAATCAACAACAAAAACACATGTTGCTGGAGACTGGCTTATTGAAAATGCAAATTCATTCTCTGCCTGCAGGAGGCGCTTTTTTAGCAGCAGAAACAGTGGTTTCCTCGGTAACGGCTGTAAACAAAGCAGAGCTCCGCTCATGAACGCTACTTTATCAGATAAAATGAAAGTCTGAAGACTATCGGTTCCCTTCAGAGATATATTCATATAAAACAACCGTGCCGCATTTTAATTTTGAAACGTGCAGTGCTCATGTTTATTCAACGAAGTCAAACTGTCATATAAACATGTGCCGGTATTCTGTAATGCGATATATCACGATAATGAACATGCACGAAATTGTTATCGTGGGCACTTCAAAATACCGAGAATAATTATTTATTCCAAATTATTCAGAATTTTGAATGCATTTTTAGAATACTTTTTCCATCAACTGGTCACAATGCACAACACCGCTGTATGCTGCGTTAAAGACGCGTGTGCACTCTGATGTAAACTAGGGATGTCAAAAAAAATTTGAATTTCGAATATTCGTCGAATTTTAAATAAAAACCAAGCCGTTCACACAGAACGCATATAAAGTATGTTTGCAAAAAAGAAAACTGAATGTTTAAATCTATCTTGGAATTTGTTTTGTTTAAAAATAATTAAATGGAATTGAAAAGTAATAACACGAGAATACAAAGGTTTTTGTGAATAGAAAAGGTTGGGGGGCCTTGCAGTATTGATTCAGAGAGGAGAGGGGCCTTGGAGTAAAAAATGTTGAGGACCACTGTGCTAAATAACACAAATATCCTTTATGTAGTTAATCCAATTTTATTAACCAGTGTCTTTGCTGCTGACCTTCGATGATCCAAATCAACCATACTATTAAGCAAAAATGACTTTAGATAAACATAACATCTATGTTATATTTATTTTTATTGCTGAAGAGTGTTCTTCATGCAATCCAGAATGGCAGCACAGCTGAATGGTTTGTTTGAATTTTTTTTATTTACATTTCCTTCAGCCTGAGGCTTATTCATGACTTAATTCGGAGAGGAGGTGGACCTCGGAGTAAAAAAGGTTAAGAAGCACAGTTCTAGAGGGACATCTATCACCGTTACACTCGTGTCTCGCACAAGAAACCTGCATGTTTAGAAAGCCATGTAAAATTAATGTAAGTTCAGGCCTGTGTGAAAGGTCATTTGTGTGAGATAAACACTTGCAGTTTGCTGCTGATGGATGATGAGGATGAGGAGGATGAGGGTGAGGATGATGAGGATGATGGTGAGGATGATGCTGATGAATGAGGATGATGATGATGAGGATGATGATGAATGATGATGAGGATTAGGATGAGGATGATGATGAATGATGATGATGATGATGATGAGGATGATGGTGAGGATGATGATGATGATGATGAATGATGATGATGATGATGATGAGGATGATGGTGAGGATGATGATGATGATGATGAATGATGATGATGATGATGATGAGGATGATGGTGAGGATGATGATGATGATGATGAATGATGATGATGATGATGATGAGGATGATGGTGAGGATGATGATGATGATGATGAATGATGATGATGATGATGATGAGGATGATGGTGAGGATGATGATGATGATGATGAATGATGATGATGATGATGATGAGGATGATGGTGAGGATGATGATGATGATGATGAATGATGATGATGATGATGATGAGGATGATGGTGAGGATGATGATGATGATGATGAATGATGATGATGATGATGATGAGGATGATGGTGAGGATGATGATGATGATGATGAATGATGATGATGATGATGATGAGGATGATGGTGAGGATGATGATGATGATGATGAATGATGATGATGATGATGATGAGGATGATGGTGAGGATGATGATGATGATGATGAATGATGATGATGATGATGATGAGGATGATGGTGAGGATGATGATGATGATGATGAATGATGATGATGATGATGATGAGGATGATGGTGAGGATGATGATGATGATGATGAATGATGATGATGATGATGATGAGGATGATGGTGAGGATGATGATGATGATGATGAATGATGATGATGATGATGATGAGGATGATGGTGAGGATGATGATGATGATGATGAATGATGATGATGATGATGATGAGGATGATGGTGAGGATGATGATGATGATGATGAATGATGATGATGATGATGATGAGGATGATGGTGAGGATGATGATGATGATGATGAATGATGATGATGATGATGATGAGGATGATGGTGAGGATGATGATGATGATGATGAATGATGATGATGATGATGATGAGGATGATGGTGAGGATGATGATGATGATGATGAATGATGATGATGATGATGATGAGGATGATGGTGAGGATGATGATGATGATGATGAATGATGATGATGATGATGATGAGGATGATGGTGAGGATGATGATGATGATGATGAATGATGATGATGATGATGATGAGGATGATGGTGAGGATGATGATGATGATGATGAATGATGATGATGATGATGATGAGGATGATGGTGAGGATGATGATGATGATGATGAATGATGATGATGATGATGATGAGGATGATGGTGAGGATGATGAGATGAGGATGATGATGAATGATGATGAGGATGAGGATGAGGATGATGGTGAGGATGATGAGGATGATGAGGATGAGGATGATTAGGATGAGGATGATTAGGATGAGGATGATGATGAATGATGAGGAGGATGATGAGGATGATTAGGATGATTAGGATGAGGAGGATGATGAATGAGGATGAGGATGATTAGGATGAGGATGATGATTAGGATGATGAATGATGATGAGGATGATGAGGATGATGA
>NW_015660002.1:1356-3856 GCF_001515625.1 Sinocyclocheilus rhinocerous | reverse complement strand
AATAAATCTTGAATCCACAAGATCATGAGCGGCTCAACTCTCTCTGACTCTGATAATCCTGATCATCTGACAACAACACTGTAAAACATCACAAAGATCATTTATGTATCTGTGTTACTGACAGTGCTGATGTTTTACAGTGTTGATGATCAGGATTATCAGAGTCAGAGAGAGTTGAGCAGGCTCTAGAATGAATGAAGTGCTGATTATGACTCTTGTTTCAGTGTCTGACGGTGCGAGAGACGCCGGGACACACAGACGGATGCGTGACGTACGTCTCTGAAGACGAGCGCATGGCCTTCACCGGAGACGCTCTGCTCATCCGCGGCTGCGGACGCACCGACTTCCAGCAAGGTCAAACCACACAAACACTTCATATATCCACCCTCGAGGACGATATAGTTTTAGGGTTTATAATAATATTCAGTGCATCAAAAAAAAAAATTCAGTGCAAGCAAAATATAGTGAAAATTCGGTGCAAATTATATTTTCACACTATTTTTCACTAAAAGAAAATAGATTCAATCTTGTACATTTATATGCGCCAATATAACCACACGCAGTCATAAATGGCAATATTTACCTGCCCTTATTGTGAAACTAGTCAAATGACGAGCTGTTTAGAAAACGTAATACCAAAATTAAAAGCAGAATATAATCACTGAAGCTGCAATATATATATATATATATATATATATTGATTATCCATTACATCAGATTACATTAGATTTTTCCTGTGTATTTTGTGTTGTTTTTGCAGTACTTCAAATGTCCACATGATGGCGCCACAGTAACGCTCTGCACCTGTCTTCGTTCAGGTAGTCCTCACAGACTGTATGAGTCTGTCCATAAAAAGATCTTCACTCTGCCGGGGCACTGTTTCGTTTACCCCGCTCACGACTACAAGGGTACGTGATGACACTCGTTTACCGCGATAAACTGTGAGACGCTGTGTATTAAAGGCGTTTTAACACGGGATACTAAAACTGCATAAACCACTGTTTTTTCAGTTTGTTTTTTTTTCAGTCTGACTGTTATAGTCAATTTAACTATTTAGTAAGGTTAATAGTATCTAGGGCCCTATGAAATCTGTTCGATTTTCCCCCCCAAAATTCCGTTTTTTTTTCTCCCAAATTCCATTTTTTTCCATTAAAATTTTTCTGGATTCAGTTTTATTTTTTCCATTTTAATTTTTCTGGACTCCTTTTCAATGCTTAAATTAAATTGTATTAATCAAAAATCATGTCTAATTGACTAAAATCATGAAAATTATACAATTTAACATCAATTTATTAAAAGTTTAACAAGTCCTATGAAATGTTTTATTTTTTCTCACCATCTGTGTTTTATTGCTACCGAATTCTGTTTAAGCATGCCTGATTATTTGAATGCATAAAAACAACTTAATTTATTAAAATGTTTACAATAGCTCTATGACATTTTTTTTTTATTATTATTCTAGGGCTGCCACTAACGACTATTTTTATTTCGATTAATCTATCGACTAATTAATCGATTAATCTAAACGATTCATTTCCCACAAAAACCCAACAATTTTACTTAAGAATATTTTATTAAACTATATTTTATTAGATAGATTGTGTCACAGATTTACTTGTTTTATGTATTTTGGGGAAAAAAACAAACAAACAAAAAATTATTTCCATATACTCTTAAGGACTTTAGTCAGCATAGAAAGACATATTTAATTTGAGGTCCGTTCAATAGGTTGTCCTGTTTTAAGTCACGTGAAATTTGTCTGGACAACATATCCACGTGTTCTAGTCTACTAATAATAACATTATAATCAAAAAACACTTTTTAAAGGAGTATTTACCAGAAATATTATTTACCAGAATTTATTTAGGAGAAAAATTTAAATGTGCAGTATTTCTGAAAAACTTTTATTTTATTTTATTTTTTAAAATAAAATCAATTAATTGGAGATGCTTTTGATTGTTAAAATTTAATGGAACCATTAAAATGGAATCCAGAAAATAATGGAAAACAGAATTTGGTAAAGATAAAACTGTAAAACTCAATTAATTAGACAGGCTTTTTGATTAATAAAATTTAATTTAACCATTAAAACAAATGAAAAATGAAAATGGAAAAAACAGAATTTGGAAATAAAACGGATTTCATAGGGCCCTATAATTATAATAAATTTTTGGAAATAAAACGGATTTCATAGGGCCCTATAATTATAATACATTTTTTTGTGGTAATAAAAATAGATGTAAGTGAACAATAGCCTTTAAAATTACTTAAAATACATATATAATAGCAACGAGGCAATAATAATTAGTTTGAATAAAGTATCAAAAGCAAGAAATCATATGGTTTTATTGAAAAACACTGTTAAAATACATAATGTATTATAAACAATAGCGCTAATGTACATTACGCATTACAACAAAGGCCTGCAGAGGGCGCCAACGGCCTGACGATTGTTTTTACACATTACTGTGCGATCTAATACTTGTTTAATATTGACCAA
>NW_015660002.1:0-1236 GCF_001515625.1 Sinocyclocheilus rhinocerous | reverse complement strand
ATCTTTAATATTTGGCCATTTCTTTAGGACAGAAATGCTATAGCCACTGTAATTAAAAGAATATGTGGACAACCAAACAGGTAAACTCAGAGTGAGTGTTTGAGCTTTTATTTTGAAACCACGATGTATTCTCCTGAGTTTGCGTGGATTTATAAATTATTTACCTTACAAATCTGATGAAATGGCGCATGTTGCGTTCCCAGATGAACGTTATAATAAACCCAAACTCACAACAACATGCAGAGATGGAGTTTGAGACGCTCCACACATGTAAACAGTTCCTGTGGAACTACTGTGAACAGAGCCGCTGTGTGACGCATGTACTTAACCTACACGCATGTAAATAAAGCGCATATACTGTATTAGAACTGCATCGCATATAATTATTTAAATCGTAGCGTTTGTGAATTCACAATTATGCTTAATAATGATTTTTAAACTGGTTTAATATATCACGCAGCCTTGGGAAACAGTCTAATAATGTGTTTTATGGATTCTCATCCGTGAAATGCGCCACTTCCCTTATTTTGCCGGTTAGTCGACGCAGGCAACATGAAGTTGAGGATTTTAAAAATTCGAATAGTCGAATAAAATCGACGAATCGCAACAGCCCTATTTTATTCTCAGAAATTCTGTGTTGTGTATTTTAATTTTCAAATGAAGGCATAAAATATTAATTTATCTTTTAATGAAATGAAAAACTTTATTTACTTTAACTTTTTGGCAAACAAAGGGGATTTAGTGTTAAAAAGAAAATATGGAAGAAGTATTGTGTTATTATTCCTATTATTTTAGTAGTAGTAGTAGGTACAGTCTACTGAACAACAGTAGGCTAATATATTTCTGACACAATTTCTTCAAGTTAAACCGAACTTATATTTTGACTACCTTTTTGTTTGTGTGTGTATATGATATATCCGTCTGCGTGTAATCACAGGGTCCTAAGCATCTTCTCTCAGCTGTATTGTGTGTGTGATTTATTCTCCTGTTTGTCGCTGAAGGGCAGACCGTGTCCACCGTCGATGAGGAGAAGAAGTTCAATCCACGGCTGACGAAGACTCTCCCTGAGTTTGTGAACATCATGAACAACCTCAACCTCCCCAAACCTAAGAAAATAGGTACAGTATGTGTTTATTAATGCTGCATGATCAATTACAATACACTGCAGAGATTTATCAGTATAAATTACATATTGTGTTTTGGAATAATTGGGATTTTTCAGTGTTTTTGAAAGAA
>NW_015660001.1:0-539 GCF_001515625.1 Sinocyclocheilus rhinocerous | reverse complement strand
GTCTACGATCTCAAGACTGCATAGAAATGTACGTTCATAGAAATAATACAAATAAAAAGTAAACGTCAGAGGAATTCAGCGCTGAATTTTCGGCGAGTGCCATTCTGTCTAAAAGGCAAAACTCAGTAGTAGTAGTATGATGACACATTTCAAATGTTTTCTTAGAAGTGCTTAGAAGAAGAGACTCTTTCATGTTCAACACACACCGGCGGAGGCAACAGAAAACAACGAAATATGATTAGAGCTGGGTAAAAAAAAAATAGATTTCTCGATTTTAATAGATTGTCATTTTTATGAACCAATATCGACTCTTAAATCCCAATAGATTCTGTTTTCAGTTGATGAATGAACGCTGATTCGAATCACTGAATCATTCTGCGAAGCAATTGATTCAAATGACTCGATAAAGTTTCAAAAAGATCCGTTTCTCCATCAGTAGTTGCCAGTGATCGAATTCGTATTTAAGATAATCTGATTCGCTACCGAGCGAAACACGCTTTACTCACACAAAATAACATGCGTTAATGTTAAATGAAGCA
>NW_015660000.1:364-485 GCF_001515625.1 Sinocyclocheilus rhinocerous | reverse complement strand
TGATCTTCATTATGTTATGTGCAGGAAAAAAACACAAACTTCTGCTGAGAGTAATGTTCGCGCTGCGCTGTCAGTTCGGTGGCGCTAGTAAACACGTCCTCTCTGCGCTGTCGAGTCGGTC
>NW_015660000.1:0-137 GCF_001515625.1 Sinocyclocheilus rhinocerous | reverse complement strand
AGATGTAACTGTGTTAAAGAAGATGTGCTGTTCAGATCTAGAAGTGCTCTTCATTAACTGTAAGCCTTTCTACTCACCGCATTCTCGTAAGCATGTACATTCCTCCGCAAGCACACGTGAGCTCCGCTTTACAGAAA
>NW_015659999.1:0-530 GCF_001515625.1 Sinocyclocheilus rhinocerous | reverse complement strand
TGATTGTGTTTTGTATGACTGTGTAGATGAGATGATTGAGTGAAATGCTTCCCACATGCAGTGCAGTGATACGGTTTCTCTCCGGTGTGGATCATCTCATGTGTTTTCAGGTCTCCTGAATCGCTGAAGCTCTTGTCGCAGTGTGAACACTTGTATGGTTTCTCTCCAGTGTGGTTCATCTCATGTGTTTTCAGGTATCCTGAATGATTGAATCTCTTGTCACAGTGTGAACACTTGTACAGTTTCTCGAATTATTGAAACACTTCCCACATTCAGTGCAGTGATACGGTTTATCTCCAGTGTGGATCCTCTCGTGTGTTTTCCGACTTGATGTGACTCTGAATCTCTTGTCACAGTGTGAACACTTGTATGGTCTCCAGTCTGTGTGAATCCTCTCTTGCTGTTTTAAAAGGCTTGCTGTAGTAAAAGTCTTCTCACACTCAAAGCACATGTAGTCTCTCACACCAGTATGTACTTTCTGATGCACTTTCAAATGTTGTAGACGTGAAAAACTCTTTCCACACAAATGA
>NW_015659998.1:384-1774 GCF_001515625.1 Sinocyclocheilus rhinocerous | reverse complement strand
GTCTTGTGTTAAATTAGGATAGCTGTTACATGTGTGACTATGTTAGATTTGATTGTCTCCTGCGTGGAACACTGGGCTATTTTCCATATAGCTACAGTATCTATGTACAGGAGCAGGGTTGCCACATGCATCCTCTGACTAGCATCAGACTGGTCGATCGTAAGATCCACGTAAGGCCAATGTGAGACTTAAAAGAGGCATTAGGTCCCCAGTGAACAGATAATTGAAAGTATAGTGAGTCTGGAATAATCAAATATCTAAATTTAATGATCACGTGAAATTGGAGTCAGATTGAACACGGAGTTAAACTAAAATTTAAACTAAATCCTGACAAATTCAGAAGCGCAACTAAAAGACCGAATACGCATTAAACCTTCGACCAGGCTGCTGGATTCCGCTTTTTGGGCTGGCGGGTGGATTCTTACAGGTCCAACAAAGATTGCTAAATTACTAAGTAAATATAAATCAGTGACATTTAATATTTGAAAAAATAAAAAATTTGAGCTGGAGACCTTTGGCTGAGTTGACACAGAATGACCCTTTAGTGGTTTTTGATTTCCATACACTAGATGCTAAGCTGTAGCTGCGCTACAGAAAGCTGACAGAAGCAGTAAATAAATAAATAAACATCAAGAATTAGATACAGACCCAGAGCCAGGGCGCCTCCATTGCTTGGGTGGGTTTGCATTTAAACTTCTAGTGGGGGCCCAAATCAAATTGAGCGGGGGTTGTTTCGGATGGGAAGTGTCATGCAGTCGCTGACGCTCACGAAAGTGTGCATTTGCTTTCACATGCGTGCTGGTTTTCTGGATTCGCTTTCGAAATCGATTACGTTCAGCAAGGAGGGGAGAGGAAGGGAAGGGGGCACAGTAACTCGTATTTACAAATACTCCACCCCTTTATTTCATGTTTCGGCTGAAAACTTGATTGCCACTCGCTCCCCCATGTCACCCCTGACAACGCGAATCATGGGTAACACCGTGCAAACCCAGCCCATTGAAGCAATACCTACAGAAAGATACAGATGCCGGCGGGAAAGATGAGAGGATGCATCAGGCAAAAACCCACATAAAAATTCAAACAAAAAGCATGCAAAGCATGTTTGATATTTTATATCTACTTATTTCACCACGTGTATGTGTATAAATTAGTAAATCAGTATGTATTTTTAAAGGTCCCATATTGTCAAAACTGAAATTTCCTGGGTTTTTTCACGATAACTGAGGTCTAGGTGCTATGTCTATATATAGTAACACCTCCTGAGAGAGGAGCTGTAAAAATATATTGAGATGGTTTTTGGTACTTATACCACAAACATATATTCTTAAGTAGAGGTCGACCGATAGTGGATTTTGCCGATACCGATAGCTAGGTTGGACCACACTGGCCG
>NW_015659998.1:0-166 GCF_001515625.1 Sinocyclocheilus rhinocerous | reverse complement strand
ACAAACTTTTACTTTACTTTTAGTCATTTAGCAGACGCTTTTATCCAAAGCGACTTACAAATAAGAAAAAGTAATTAAAACTAAAAGCTAAAACTCTATAAATACTATATATATCCACACATTTAAGAAAATAAAAGAAATTAAATAAAAAGGACAAATGCATACA
>NW_015659997.1:237-525 GCF_001515625.1 Sinocyclocheilus rhinocerous | reverse complement strand
AAGGCAGTGGTCGTCTTGGAGATGTGTTTGGGGTCGTTATCATGTAAGGCATTTGCGAACATCACACCCATGAACGATGGAATCTCCGCATTCCATCAGAAAACTAACATCTCTTCTCAACCATATGAGAGTCGTAAAAGCTGAACCATGGTCAGCCCAGGCGCCAACTTTCTCAAATGAGTTCCTGTCTCGCTCTGCTTATCTTTACAAGAAACACAAGATGAGGGTGATTTACCAAACCACCTCCGGTATCGACAAGCACTAGGACAGCAAGAACTGACCCCCCCC
>NW_015659997.1:0-147 GCF_001515625.1 Sinocyclocheilus rhinocerous | reverse complement strand
TCAGCATAAATAAACCATCTAATGGACCACGGAACAAAGAACCTGGTATCTGGAAAGATTCCCGCGACAGAATCGCCCGGACCTCATGACCATTTAACACACAAATTGCTAAATCCGATAAACAAAAGAGACAATTTTAGAGCTCCC
>NW_015659996.1:107709-109027 GCF_001515625.1 Sinocyclocheilus rhinocerous | reverse complement strand
GCTTCTTCCCTCCTTTTATAGCAATCAGTCTGCTTGCTCCTTTGGGGAGGAGAGCTGGTGTTCCTGAGAGCCGTAAGCTTCTTCAGCCGCTCTATTGTTCCTCAACAATGGGCCTGAGCCGTGTGACCGTCCCACCAGATTAACTAACACAGCTGGTTAACTTCACCAGCACGGCACGCCACAAACCCTCGCTTGCCTCCCGTCTGTTTTACGGTCTTTTCCTGTCGCAAGGACGTGTAAAAACCCTCAAAGAATCCCGTAAATCTGAGCCGCTCTCCTCCGTCTCTCCGCTGGACAGTGTTTGGACAGTGTCAGATATTGTTGATCTTACAGGAGGACAAATGAAAGTCTTTACAGTCGGGGTTTTGCTCAACGAGATCCTGCTGAACGCTTCCAAACCAGGCTGATTTAAAAGCACGACGTCAGTTATGAGCAACGAAAGTGTGTGGATGTTAATAAGAGCGATACTGATCCGCGTGTTTACTTTAGGAACGAGTTCTTGAGCTGAAACCTCCTTCAGGATGAAGAAATACAGTCAGTAATGTGTTCTTTTATTAGTCTGGAGTCGTTGTAACTAGGGCTGGGTAAGAAATATCGATTTTAATCCATTCTCATTTTTATGAAATGATACCGATTCTTAAAACGAAATAAACATGAATGAACATCTGAAGGCAGTGCTGGGAAGGTTACTTTGGAAATGTAATAGGTTACAGATTACAAGTTACTGTATTTAAAATGTAATAGCAGTGTAACTATTTCAATTACTTTATTAAAGTTATGTAACTGACTACATTTGATTACTTTTCTAAATTTCTAATGAATGTTTTCAACTGATAATCATTTTGAAACACGTAAAGCATGCAGTGTTAACATTACAGAACTCAACACTGGTTACTGTCAGACTTTCACAATCCGTCATCACTTGAATTAAGATTATCATAATTGAATTTAATGCACAGCCACCACAAAATCAGACTTTAGCAGCTCTTTTCACTTTGAGATCATTCTGAGGTTGATACAGATTTTAAATAAATGGTTTAATAGCTATGATAGTGTTTTTGAAATCAAATCTTTGCATAGCTATGATGGGAAACACTGGCATCTAACAGTTAATCTTAAAAACTAAAGCATATACATAAACCCAAATAGGAAATAAAACAGTTATGGAATAAGCATGTGTCCTAAACTCCTGAAACATTGCGGTCTCATATTTTAGAGCAGTCACTGCAATTAATGAAAGAAATCAATTAAATCTGTGTGTGTGTGAGAGTGTGTGTGTGTGTGAGAGAGTGAGTGTGTGTGTGTGTGTGTGTGTGTG
>NW_015659996.1:104516-107653 GCF_001515625.1 Sinocyclocheilus rhinocerous | reverse complement strand
AGAGTGAGAGAGTGAGTGTGTGTGTGAGAGAGTGAGTGTGTGTGTGTGTGAGAGAGTGTGTGTGTGTGTGTAAATATTCAGAAGTAACCCCCTTTATAATCTTTAAAATTTTCATAAGTAACTGCAATTTAATTACACATTTTTTCCTCAGAAACTGCTTACAATGACATTTATTTTGTAATTAAATTACGTAATTCTGTTACATGTAAGCGCGAGGCAGAGCACTGCTGCAAGCCCCGCCCACCGCGGGCAGGACCGCCTCCTATTGGTCCGGCCGGCTGTCCGTCAGCGCTGAAACACGAGCGCGCTTTATGTAGATTCTGACGCGCAAATTAATTTAGTTAAAAGAATAATAAAATACTGGCATACAAATATATGCTTACTGGACAAATAAACGTGACGCTTTCCTAAGGTCCAAAAAAAACAAAACAAACAAGCAAAACTTTCCTGAGGTCCTGTTTACAAGTGAATAGAATTAAATAAATCTCAGTTAATTAACTTATCAATTTTAGCTTTTGTGTATATATATATATATCTTATATACAAATGTTAATTAAGGCAGTAATTGTTTTGCAGTTGAAATGAATTGATATCATGTGATTTAGAACTGATAGAAACTCCACCAGAGAGAGAGAGAGAGAGAGAGAGACCTATAGAGAGAGCTGTGAATGAATTACATGTGTTTGTGTGTAAATGTGTTTCACTGGTGTGTAATGCTGCATTGTGTGAAGTGTTACCCGCAGTCACTCCCTGTTTCACATACAGTGTGTGTGTGTGTATATGTTTGTGTGAGTATAAGTGTGTGTGTGTGTGTGTGTGAGAAACTCAATGACTCTCTGATGATTTGAGCATCAGATTGTGTTTCTGTTATCACACACATGAACACTGGACATCACTGAAGAGTGCTCTGGGATTCAGGAGAAGTTGTTTCTGCTTCACAATCTAGTCTCCTAATGAACCTGCCATGAATCGCAATTCAATCTGATTTGAACAGACATTCAGAGCAGAAGAATCTGATCTCAAGTTGTAAATATAACATTACTGGAGTAAATACTATTTCAGTCTTTCAACTTCAACATTTCACATTTAATTCAATGCGGGATCCCATCGAAGAACAAACTGTTTGTGGTTCAGCTTTCAGTGATCCGTTCTTAAAAGAAACATTTCTCAGTGTGCAGAACATTTTGTCCAATGGAAAGATTCCATGGATGTTAGAGGTTCTTCATGGAAGCATCAAAGCCAGTAATCAGAATGAAGCTGGATGAATGTGAACATGATCTTCTTGAAGTGTCAGTGATGAGACGAGGACACACACCTGTGAGGCTGTAAACATCACTGCTGTTTCACTGAGCTCCGTCACAGAAGACCCCCTGCTGTGTCCTGCAGCTCGTCCAGATCTCTAAACAAAAAAAGTGTTCTGGTGTGAATCAGGAGAGAAATCTGCACAGATCAAGCAGCGTTTAAACAGCTCTAAACTAATATGTGGCTGGATTTTGATGTGAGAGACAACAGCAGATGCACTTTTTCACTGGAGGAAGAGTTATTATGGATTATGGACTCTATGTATTTTAGTTAAAAACGTCTTAATGCTGGATGTGTTTCAGCTTTTGTCTTCTCCAGATGTTAACTGATGGACTGGAGTGCTGTGGATTACTTGTGGATTATTGTGATGTTTTTATCAGCTGTTTGGACTCTCATTCTGACGGCACCCATTCACTGCAGAGCATCCATTGCTGAGACACTGATGCAGTGCTACATTTCTACAAACCTGATGAAGAAACAAACTCATCCTGATCTCGGATGAACTGAGAGTGAGCACATGTTTGTTTCTGGTGAATTATTCTGTGCAGAGTTTCTGTTCTTGTCTTCATTTGTTTCTGTTGTTTATGTGGATCATCTCACATCTGCCGATGACATGTAGATACTCGCGAGGCTCGTATATCAGAGTGTGTGTGTAATGAGAGCAGTGACACACATTAACCCTGAATAAAGACACACACACACACAATAGGGGCCCCCAGAGGTCGCCACGGAGATGCCTGTGAGCGCCACACCCACTCTCGGGGCCCCGATGACATCAGCACGCCTCACCTCTGGCTCCTGACCCCCGCCTCACGCTCCGAATGGAACGCTCCACTTCCTGTCTGGCTCCAGTGAAGATGCTGGCTGATCCCGTGCCTCACTCGTGACATCACTGGTCATGTGACACCAGTGCTGGTTAGTGAGCACACATGTCTGGCGCTTCACAAGAGCAAATACACAGGATCTGGAGGTTAAATCTCGTGTGTGTGTGTGTGTGCTCATCACAGGTCATTAGCCTCACTCTCTCACTCAGTGAAATGACAAAGCGAACTCAAACGTCATAATCACACAAACTAAAGCAGAAACACACTTTGGTTGAATGTTGTGGACTGAGCGCAGTGCATTATGGGTCGTGTGGATGTTGGCGTGAGTACAGCAGTACAGCGTGACGTCAGTGTGTTTGTATGGGCAGAGAGGTGGATTGTGGGTAGTTTTGGCTCAGAGAAGTGCAGTGTTCATGTGTTTAAAGCCCCATTGGTTCAGATCATCTGAAACTGTATGTACAGCTGTAGAATATTAATTATATTAATAATAATAATAATAATACTCATCAACACACACACACACACACACACACACACACTATTCATTAAATGATTTACAAATCACTGCAGCCTCTCTGTGACTGAATGAATCTAATCTCACGCACGCGCACACACACACGCTCACATACACACGCGCGCACACACACGCGCGCACACACACGCATGCACACGCACGCACGCGCACACACACACACACACACACGCTCACATACACACACAGTCACAAACACACTCTCACACACGTGCATTTCTCTCCCTGTGCAGGTTAAAGTGTGTATTGTATGTAAACAGTAGCCCTATAGACACACATCTTCACAATGAGACACACACACGCATGTCAGAGTGTGTGTGTGTGTGTGTTAGTAAAGTGCTCAGTGCTCATGTCTATATTGCCTCAGACACTGTATTACACTCACTGAGCTCACAATCACCATGGAAACAACCTACACGATCACCTTCATCATCATCATCAGTAGCAGCGGCTCGCTCACACACACACACACACACACA
>NW_015659996.1:101478-104374 GCF_001515625.1 Sinocyclocheilus rhinocerous | reverse complement strand
ACACACACTCTCTCTCTCTCTCTCACTACTCACAAAACACACACACACTCTCACTCACACACACACACACACACGTTAAGGCTAGTTCACACACGCAGTGCTGTGGTGTTTTCACTTGGTTGCCGTTTCTGACCTTATCTGACCCCACCATGAACCGTTGCCATGGTGATGAGGTAAGCATCCCAGCACACAGACGCATATTTACACAATGTAATGAGCTGTTGGTGTGAATCTGAAGATCATCCCGAGACACAAGAGCTTCAGCGCGCCAGACGCACTGACCTTCACACACACCCAGAGACTCCCATGAGCCCCTGCTGCAAGTCCTCACACGCATGAGTGTGTGTGTGTGTGTGTGTGTTTACAGTCTCTCTCGCGCCGGGATCCAGATATACGGTCCAGACTGTTCCTCGATCACAGACTTCACGCGATGGTAGATCTCCTCGAGGCTGTCGCCTTCCACGATCGCTGCACACACACACACACACACACACATTACAATCCCTTTAAAGACACAATCACACCAAAACTTGTCTTGATCTTGTGTGATAGCACAATCTGATGCAAGGTTATCATTAACTAAAACTAAAACCATTGACAAACATTCTTGTTACTTGAAATAAAAAAACCTTAACTGAAGTGAAATATACAAAACTTAAACTTCTTTTATTTACTTAAATTATTTTTACTTTTTTTATTTTTTTAATTAAATTTCCAAGGTAATATTTTAATTTCTATCTAGTTTAACCTAAAGAACTAAAATTGAAATACAAATGAATAAAAGACTAAAAATTTAAAACTAATGAAAATTACAAAACCACAAAAAATTACTAAAATTCTAACTAAAACTAAAATGAAAATGTTATTAATTCAAAATATTAATAGAAGCTATAGCACTTAAATAGGCCTGCTTTGAGGTTCATGTCAGTGCAGAGAGGTCACATCAGAGCTGATTTCCATGTGCAGGTGTGATGATGTTTCACCTGAGAAGCACTCCATGAAGTCCTGCTCCAGTTTGACGGCTCTGTCTAAAGCTCTTCGAGCCTGTTCCTCCGTCAGACGCTTGTTAATGTTTCTGAAATCAGACACAGCAGCTACAAAAGTTACACTGTGTCAACTGACCGTGACAGCGTTAAACACACACACACACAATCAGACTCACACACACACACACACACACACACACACTCTCACACACACACACACACTATCAAACTCATACACACACTATCAGACTCACACACACACACACACACACACTCACACACACACACACACACACACACACACACACACTCTCAGACTCACACACACACACTCACATAACACACGCACAAAGTCTCTCTCTCAGTCTGTCTCCATTTATCTCTCTTTCTCTCTCTTTCTCCCTGTCCTGAGGCAGCAACTGTTTTTTACTTGTTTTCTAGCGATCTGGATTAATTAGCTCTTCTCGTCAATAGTCGCTCAGATAAACATGTTGTCGTGGGTTTTATCATTACTGTTGCAGCCCTGCAGACATTGAACGACCCCAAAGACTCTCTGTCCTCAAACACACAGAATGAATCTCTTAAAATGGCGATTGTTTTAGAGTAAAAACATCAACGCTTTTGTAAAGGCTTCCTCGGTTAGTTTAGTGGTGGTTAGTGAAGCAGCAGTTAGTGGTGATGAATGGCATCAGATGTGATCGTGAGATTCAGCTCCCATTAAACACACACACGTACTAAAATGCCATGAAGCTGGTCTGGATAAAAGCGTCTGTAAACGTCTTTCCTCGTGTTTCACTGAGGTCTTGGAGCGTTTTCTCTTTGGTTGAATGCAGCGGCCAGGTTGTTTTAGTGTGAATGAGCATTAAAGCTGCTGTCAGAGTTTCTAGCAGCTGAACGATCGCGTCCAAACCGACGCAGAGAGACGATCGACTAACATGATGGTCTCGCTCCGTTTGCGTCAGTCACAGACTCATGTCTGTCCCGCTCCATAGAAGAACACTTTAAAAACAAACAGCTTTAATATGTGTTCCCAGACTAAGTGTGAAGGATTCTGGGTAGCTGAATCTTCTGTCTATTATTAATGGATTTAGTGCTTAATTAATGAGTCAATCAAAGTGTGTCAGAGATTAAAGATCCATTCGATTGAATGATTTAATTTGCGTTTATCTGATGCTTTTATTCACAGATTTGGTGCACGTCTGCTTGAGCGTTTTTTGCCCATGGAGAATCTTTTCCTTGTCATTCAGTCAAGTCAAGTCAAGTCACCTTTATTTATATAGCGCTTTTAACAATACAGATTGTGTCAAAGCAACTGAACAGCATTAATTAGGAAAATAGTGTGTCAATAATGCAAAATGACAATAGTAAACACTAATTTTCCAGTTAAAGACAGTTCATCATTGAATCAGTGATGTCTTCATTCAGCTCAGTTCAGTTTAAATAGTATATTTGCAATCAAGTCAACGATATCGCCGGAAATGAAGTGTCCCCAACTAAGCAAGCCAGAGGCGACAGCGGCAAGGAACCAAAACTCCATCGGTGACAGAATGGAGAAAAAACCTTGGGAGAAACCAGGCTCAGTCGGGGGGCCAGTTCTCCTCTGACCAGACAAAACCAGCAGTTCAATTCCAGGCTAGCAAAGGCACAATGTGCCGAGGAATCATCTGGTTCCTGTGGTCTTGTCCCGGTGGCCGTCTAGGAGACAAGGTCTTCACTGCGGATCTGTCTCTGGGGCTCTTATAGTTGTCCTGATCTCCGTTGACATTCAGGGCTGTAGAGGTCGTCTCTAGGTGCTGATCCATCATCTGGGCTGGATACGTACTGGATCCGGGTGACTGCAGTGACCATCTGATCTGGATACAGACTGGATCTGGTGGCAACGGTGACCTCGGAATAAGAGAGAAAACAGA
>NW_015659996.1:92306-100837 GCF_001515625.1 Sinocyclocheilus rhinocerous | reverse complement strand
TTGTAAAGGCTTCCTCGGTTAGTTTAGTGGTGGTTAGTGAAGCAGCAGTTAGTGGTGATGAATGGCATCAGATGTGATCGTGAGATTCAGCTCCCATTAAACACACACACGTACTAAAATGCCATGAAGCTGGTCTGGATAAAAGCGTCTGTAAACGTCTTTCCTCGTGTTTCACTGAGGTCTTGGAGCGTTTTCTCTTTGGTTGAATGCAGCGGCCAGGTTGTTTTAGTGTGAATGAGCATTAAAGCTGCTGTCAGAGTTTCTAGCAGCTGAACGATCGCGTCCAAACCGACGCAGAGAGACGATCGACTAACATGATGGTCTCGCTCCGTTTGCGTCAGTCACAGACTCATGTCTGTCCCGCTCCATAGAAGAACACTTTAAAAACAAACAGCTTTAATATGTGTTCCCAGACTAAGTGTGAAGGATTCTGGGTAGCTGAATCTTCTGTCTATTATTAATGGATTTAGTGCTTAATTAATGAGTCAATCAAAGTGTGTCAGAGATTAAAGATCCATTCGATTGAATGATTTAATTTGCGTTTATCTGATGCTTTTATTCACAGATTTGGTGCACGTCTGCTTGAGCGTTTTTTGCCCATGGAGAATCTTTTCCTTGTCATTCAGTCTCTAGTTCATTGTGGTTTATTGTGTTGGGATGGTCTGCACATCATAGATCTGGACATTGAGTTTGAACGGCACAAGCTACAGTCACATACAGCAGATGTGGATCTGGAAAGGTCTGGCGTTTGAGGAGAGATGCAGGCGATGTGCTGGTTGATATATGAGCGCGGAAAAGCTCCATGTGGCAGCAGTGTGTCTCCGTCTCCTACAGTCTGGAGTAAAATAATAACACCGCTACAAGGTGTGTGTAATTCAGACTACTTTATTAAATAACTCTTGAGCATTCAGCATGAATGTGAGCTGCTCACCAGAGCATGTTCTCGTCATTATAGCTGTGAAGGGTTGCCAGAAAAAAGCAACACACTCTCATAAATAAAGCAACTGCAGTTGTTGTGCTTTGGGTCGGACATAGTATTATTTTCAAAACAAGCCTCTTGAAAGCACAATATAATAAGCAGATATGGAAAGGTGCAGCAAGCAGCGAAGTCACAGCATGTAGGCTACAGCAAGCATAACAATCTCATCAAAGCACACTGAACAGTCTAAAAGCTCTACAATGTGCATCTCAAAAGCACAAAACACTCTTCAAGATTTTGTATATAAACACCTCGTGTTATGTGCTACACTGGATTCGAACCCCCGACCTGAAAGGTTAGGGGCCAGTGGCTTGGCAGAGTGCACCACTCTGTAGATGCACATTTAACAGCCGAGGAGAGCTTTCAGTGTGAGAATGATCACACAACAGATAAATAAATAAAGCATAGCCTGTTGACCAAATTTGCATGCTAAGCTAACATAATGCTAACGTATTATGCTTAAACCTATAGCTGAGGAGCATTTTTGGGAGAACTATCCCTTTAATGTTAATAAAACAACAAAACAGAGAAAAATCACTTGCTGCTCTTGACTGAAGAACTTTAATACAGTTGCTTTAATAACAATCAGTGTATAATTTATACAGTGAAGTGTATACAATACAGTGTTTTATTTTAATATTTGTTCATTCAATTTCATGAATGCTGCTGCTTAATAAACCTACCGTACCTGAAAAATAAAGCACTGTTTGTTTTATTTGTATATTATGTATATTTGTAATGTGTATCTTTGTTCTTATTTTTTAATAACAAAGATAAAATAATGACAGCTTTATTTTTCTTTGCTCACTTTGGCCTAAATATCTGCCATTGTTTTTTATTTTATATTTTGTTAGCTTGTAAATCTTTGTTTTTAAAATAGGGAAATTTGCAAAAAAGTAAAACCAACATGACAAAGAATCATGATAAAATCGTGAATTGTGATTTTCCTGAAATCACAAAAAAACCTGATATGATATTTTTACCATATCGCCCTCTCCTACTTAAAACTATGGATGAAAATCTTGATTCTTGATGAGCGGTGTGGAGTCGTCGTGTATGGAGATCGTCCAGATCAGTCACTGTGATGATTAGTTAGAGCCTAACCGACGTGAACAGAGAGAACGCTCACTCCTGTCTGTCTGTCTCTCACTGTGTCTGTCTGTCTGACTGTCTGTCTGACTGTCTGTCTGTCTGTCTCACTGTGTGTCTGTCTGACTGTCTGTCTGTCTGCCTGTCTGTCTGTCTGTCTCACTGTGTGTCTGTCTGACTGTCTGTCTGTCTGTCTGTCTCACTGTGTGTCTGTCTGACTGTCTGACATTGGGTTTCTCTCACCAACTGTGCGTTCAGTGATTTATGTGAACTTGCACTAACATAGTGAGTCTTCTACACACATAAATATGTAAACTGTTCACAAAAATAAGTGAGTAGGGCCTCCGGCTGGTGTGGAGGACAGATGCGAGCCGCTGGATAATGAATTAGAAATTGAAGCATCTCTGCTGTTGTGTAACTGAAAGTCCAAGTGC
Organism: Sinocyclocheilus rhinocerous; assembly: GCF_001515625.1. Classification (NCBI taxonomy): domain Eukaryota; kingdom Metazoa; phylum Chordata; class Actinopteri; order Cypriniformes; family Cyprinidae; genus Sinocyclocheilus; species Sinocyclocheilus rhinocerous. The sequence goes on along the minus strand of NW_015659996.1, from coordinate 98,335 downwards.
ATGATGGGATATTTAAACAAACAAACAAACAAACACCTTCCATTCAGTGAGCGCTCTGTCAGCTCTCCTCATTTACATGCGTTTTCTGTCAGAATCTCATTATGTGTCTCACATCAGACGGTCAGTGGACTCTTTAGGAGCAGAAAATGAACATTCATATTGTTTCCAGCATCAAACATGCAGAGCAGCAAATGTTTTTGTAGCTCATCAGTGACAGGCTGTGATGAACACACACAAACACAGACACACACACACACACACACACACAGCAGTGGATGAATAACTGTCTCTGAATATGTGCATCATCTCACTGAGGTTTAAGAGGTTGTTGATCTTCAGTTTGAACACATTCAGCACCCAGAGAATGAAACCACAGGGGCTGATGGGAAATCAGCAGATCACAGATAGAGAATTAATGGTAACTTTCATATGATTTGGGGGAGTGTATACCTGCAATTTAACCACACGCTGGAGACAGTACATAATGTCCTTAGTTTTACCATCAGTTCAAGCCTGAAAGGGGAACAGAGTCGCGTGACGTGTGATGATGCTCGTATGTGTTTGCAGTGCACAAGCCGCGATTAAGAAAGCTGACTCCACTGTGATGTGTCCCTGTCTCTCTCTCATGTTCACGCACACACACACACGACGCGTTACTCTACACTGCGCAAAACTCCGCATTTGAACAGTCAAGATCAAATACTTAAACTATTATGAAAACATACTTACAGTAGCTGATTCAGAATAAGTGCCAGATTGTCATAGCAAAGTTGGATTGAATTTTTTTTTTTTTAGAAATAGCCTTTGCATTCAGAATAAGTGCCAGATTGTCATAGCAAAGTCGGAATTTACCCTTTTTTTTTTTTTTTAGAAATAGCCTTTGTGCACAGCCAGCCTTGTACTCTTCTAGGTTCAAAAAACTGTCGTCCATAAATTGCGTTGCACAAATTCAAACATTTGGGTTGTGCTGTTCTGTTGTAAACAGATCTTAACAATGATTCCTCATTGCATCTACTTCCGGAAGGCCAAATAAAGTGCTTTTGCTTTCGCACTGAAACACAGCGTCTCCCTGACATGCTGCTTCAACACTACTGCGTTCCTGAAACCACGCTAATTAACCATTATGCTAATATTTCCACATCGTGACGTAGAGATGTGGGGGCGTGTTTGAACGAGGCGTTTTAGCCCGGTCTGGATCAGCCTTCTCTTTTAGATAGAATAAATCCTTTTGTGGGAGACTTTGAGCTACTCTGCAGATCTTATACATGCACAACTAGCTACATAACACACTAAAGAAAAGGAAAAATAGAAATCGCATCATATGACCCCTTTAATGATGTGCATGCTTGAGCTCCAATAATAATGAAATATAATCATACTGAGCTGTTTGAAGTAAAACACAGAGTCATGAACCCGAGCTGATTCATTGATTCATAAACACACATCATGAGAATGAGTTTAGATGGGTGATGTTGAGTTCATGTGGACGCTGATGACACTTGAAGGGCATCTGAAAAGCTGCTGGATGTTTTAAGACTCATAAATCAGCTGAATCACGTTCTTCTGATAGCAGCAGGTTACTGTTGGTTAGGGTAGGTTGGTTAAGTGTCTTCTGTCTTGTTAAGCTCTGTCAGTTAAATGATGTCTCTTTCTCTGATGTGTAAATAATTACTAAAATAAAGCCAAAAGGAAGATCGTTTCTAACTACATTATCAGAAAAGCTTAAAAACCCTTGGGAGTCTGTAACTTTAACTGATCATTTAGAGGGTTGATGGTTTGTTCCATTGTTTGTCTGTGTTTATTGAAAAGGTTTTCTGAGAATCGTGTGTGTGTGTGTTTCAGTGAATTTGTGTTGATTGTGTCTGGAGGGTTTGATGGTCGTTAAATGCTGCAGTTCTCTCTGTCCATTAATAACTCGATAAAACGACATAATGTCCCTCTAAAGCAGCCAGAGCACTTTAAACATCATCGATCTGACATACTAAACTCATCCCTCGGCCATCATGTCCAGAGCGACACTTCTGTCCAGTGACACGCGCCCTTCACCAGCTCCAGCTGATATCTGTGCAGGAGAGTGTGTGTGTGTGTGTGTGTGTGTGTGTGTGTTTGGACTGGAAGCAGATGGTTGTAGATGTGATGTCTCTGATCCAGAGGTGAAATCATTTCTGGAGGAGTCAGCGACATTGAGCCCCAGGACAAATGCCAGGACAAACAGAGCATGAACCCGCGGGAAATCAGCCGCCTGGACACACATCTGTGCCGCTGATATACGGGGAATACAAGGCATTCCACATTAGGCTCGCGTTTAAACAGGAACATCGAGCCTCCTCCTTCAAACTGTTGTCAGAGTTAAAATAATAACAGAAAGCATCAGATATTCATGAGTAAACTAAGATGTGCATAATGTCAATGTGCTTACTGTATTTAGTCCAGTTGATACCAAGACGAGACTGTCTAAGACCAGACCTGTCTGATGTTTTAAAGATAGTTTGCAGATGCTTTTTATCCAAAGTGTGCTCAAGCTCTGTGTTTTCTCTCTGTGTGTTTTCCTGGGAATCAGACCTGTGATCGCTTGCGCCGATGCTGGTGTTTTTATTAGTAAAGGAATTTGGTTTTTCTAATTTATTTGGAGTCTTTCAGCCACACTTTCTAAAAATGCTGTGAAACTGAGGGTGAATGAATGACACGCGTTGGTTTTTGTTTGAGCGGCTCCTTTAAGCACAGATCTATGGATCATGTCTGAGCTCCTCTGTGTCATTGTAGCAGTTTGGGTTAAAGTGAATAATTTAATAGTCGGAGGGCAGAGGGTCCACTGCCACTCATAGCAGCTCATGCATATTCATCAGCAGATTAGAATAATGTGAAGTTTGTAATTATGAAGGGTGCTGTAGACGAGTGCAGGATGTGTCAGAGTTTAGAGCTCCAGAGAGCCGCGGGAGTTCAGAGGCGGTTAACAATTCACTGCAGCTCTCCGACTGAAACGTTATTTACCGTCAGATGTGACGCATCAAACCTGAATCTGAGAGCGAGGAGAACGCTGTTCAGTCAGAACGGCCAGAGAAGAAACCACCGAGTAAACAGAGTTGTGTGGCTTTTAGTTCATGGCTGTACGCTTGCGTGCTTCTCTACAGACGACAACATGAAACTTTAGCAGAAAAACACATTGAAAACAACATCACTTCGTATTAATTTCAGGTCATGTATGTGTTGTGTGTGTGAGTGTGTGAGTGTGTGTGTGTGTGTGTGTGTGTGTGTGAGTGTGAAGAGTGAGTGTGAGTGTGTGTGTGAGTGTATTCTTTTGGCTCAGCTGCAGTTTTGAGTCGGTTTAATTGTCTCTGTTGAAACAGGAAGTTTGGGCCGAGACATACAGTATATGACTGACTACTTGCTATTGCTAAGCTAATTATTGCTGACTCATCGCTAATGATTTGCTAGTCAGTAGAGAGAGAGCATCTGATTGGACAGAAATGTTGGGTATGACGTCATCAGAGTTTTCAGAGAAGAGAAAGGCAAAAGATCATTTTAAATGTGTAAAGCTGCTAGTCAAAAGCAGCACTAGTTAAGGCTGATTTATACTTCTGCGTTGAACACAGCCTACGGCGTAGCCTGACGCACTCCTCTCGATAAGTGTTACAGCAAGCGCTGTGATTGGTCTGCTAGAAGCCCTCCCTCTGTATGTATTTGAGTTTTGTGTGTGTGTTTTTGCACTTTAATATACTTTAATGTTACACCTTCTTATTTAAAATAAACAAAGCAAAGAACAAGTGTCTTATCCTTTATTATACAACATAGCATTATACATCACTTAGCTGTCCGCGACAAACAAACAATGTTGTTGTGTCATGCTACAAGTGTTGTGGAGATTGAAAGAGTGCTTCTCCTGTTCTGCTGTCGTCTCCTTTTTTGTAGTTTTAAATAAATGATCTGTTCTTGGATATTTATTTGCCGCCGTCGGCTGCTTCTTCTCCGGCTTTTGCCTTGATACTGTGGGTTTCAGCAGCAACATGACTAGCGGTCTGCAAGTGTAATAGCACGTCGGCGCAGAAGTATAAAGGTGTATTCACACCAGGAAGTCCGCTAGTTGACTTGCTTTGGTCCAGACCAAATACAATGTTGATTTTTTTTTGTTTGTTTGTTTGGTGTGGTTCGCTTTCACACTGCCCTTTTTGCACGTGAGCCAGAAATTGTAAACAAAACCACACGTGTGCTAAAGGTCATCCATATATTGGACAGAAATTCTCAAGCGTACCAGAGTTCATTTGGAACCGGGCCGAGACCACCTCTTCAGCTGGGAAAACAAACTTGAGTCCGATTCAATCGAACCAAACAAGACAGCTGTGAATACACCCTCAATCAGCCTTTAGTTCTAGATGAGCGCAGAAATACAGACAATACAGTAAAGGACGCCAAACTCAGTTTGACTGAACAGTCGTCTGTCCTCAGTTCTGTTTCCACTTACTAACACGTGATCATGGACTAACTCACTCACCAGCTGTAACGCTCGCTCATGCACATCGTCTTTATCTCACAGAGGGAAATTAAAACGCCAATGAGCTCGTCTGAGTGTTTATTGTACGTTTATCTGTCGCCCACTGATTTAATTATATCTGATTAGTTGGAAAAACGAATGTCATCCTATTTATTTGTGAGTGTAATTATGCATAAAATAACTGAGGTTCAGGAAAGAAGCATAATTAATAGAGGTTTTTAATATTCACCACTAAACACTTCAGTACTAATAAATTGTGTTTGTGATTTGCATAGAAATACAGTAAACAGATCAAGAGCAGCGGCTGCAGCAGAGAGACTGGAAATCTCCCTCGTTTGCGTGTTCACAGATTAAAAACACTGCAGATTACACAGCAAACCTTCACAAGATGCAATCAATCACTACAGATCTCATGAGTGTGTTTGGCTTGTGAGTGGCTCGTCTGGAAATAACGCGCTGAGTTCAGGTCAGTTCTCCAGTGATGCTAACAGTTCTGTTCATGCTCCACCTGGAGCTTATGCTTTTAAAACTTGTCCTTTTCTACTGTGATGCTCAAACGTTGAGGTGATTTATCTGTAAATGTTGAATGAATTGATATGAAACTGTAGCTCCGTTCAGTTCAGTGCATTCGTGAGTCATTATTCACGGCACTAATTAAAGAATAATCCATATACCGCCAGAGCCTGATGTTTTATTCATCAATTAAAAAGATAACTGGAACCAGTAAATCTTTTCTGCTAATGAATGTGAGCTGTGGGAGATCGAGCAATTAGTTCATTAAAGCGTCGGATCGGGTCATAATCTGAAGTTATGATTCAGTAATTTGTTTCACTGTGGGACTGTTTGGAACGTTCCAGTTTCCCCACAGAAATGACTGGAAATATAATTATGAATACCGTTGAGATTAGTGACAGCAACAATCAAATAAAACACAACGGTTCATATTCATAATTACATAACAGAGAAAATATAATTTGCTCTTTAATCACCGTCTAGCGTAAAATGACCAACTAGTTCATGACAATTAATCTCCAGCTTTGTTTCTCTCATCATGACAGAAGCTCGTGGGATTTCTGAGCGAATGCAAGAATGAAAATGGATGCGAGTTTTTCTTCGTGGTGAATGAGAAATGAAATTAAACGCTTTACTGAATGAAGTATTAATGCACAGACATATGGCTGCCCTGACGGTTTTCACTTCTGCATCATATCGAGTCTGAAAGAGTCCAGCCAACTAAACTTTAACAGTTGAATTAATCTTTAGTAATCAAATGAAATGTGAACAATTCCTTTCATTTTAGGTTAAAAAAAAGGGGCTACACAACAGAGCTTTACCAGTTATATAAAACATGGGTGAAAAATTGTGTGATGTTGTTTCTTGTTCCTTAAAAATATTGTTTTAATAAACTATTATTATTACTACTATTACTTTGAGAAATACACTTTAGTATGTGAGTGTGTGTGTGTGTGAGAGAGAGAGAGAGAGAGAGTGTGTGTTAGTTATTGGGTGTGTGTGTGTGTGTGAGAGAGAGAGAGAGCGA